>NW_025963935.1:682500-927500 GCF_023055435.1 Haliotis rufescens
ACTGTGTTGCACGTATTTTGTCATGCTTTCGTAGGCTTCGCGTCATCAAATTGTGAGTGCTTGACGATTTTGTGCACGTTCCCATTACGTTTTACAGCAATGTGTCATTAATATATATGTGGCAGCAGACCAACCTATGCTAAGTTTGATAAGTTTATGGGACCAGGGTGCAACATGGTTTTATCTAGGAACAACATGGTTTTATCTAGGAACAACATGGTTTTATCTTTGAACAACATGGTTTTATCTAGGAACAGCATGGTTTTATCTAGGAACAACATGGTTTTATCTTGGTACAACATGGTTTTATCTTGGAACAACATTGTTTTATCTTGGAACAACATAGTTTTATCTTGGAACAACATGGTTTTATCTAGGAACAACATGGTTTTATCTAGGAACAACATGGTTTTATCTTGGAACAACATTGTTTTATCTTGACACAACATGGTTTTATCTTGGTACAACATTGTTTTATCTTGGAACAACACGGTTTTATCTAGGAACAACATGGTTTTATCTTGGTACAGGGTTTTATCTTGGAACAACATGGTTTTATCTAGGAACAACATGGTTTTATCTAGGAACAACATTGTTTTATCTTGGAACAACATTGTTTTATCTTGACACAACATGGTTTTATCTTGGAACAACATGGTTTTATCTTGGTACAACATTGTTTTATCTTGGAACAACATGGTTTTATCTAGGAACAACATGGTTTTATCTTAGTACAACATGGTTTTATCTTGGAACAACATGGTTTCATCTTGAAACAACATGGTTTTATCTTGGTACAACATTGTTTTATCTAGGAACAACATGGTTTTATCTTGGTACAACATGGTTTTATCTTGGAACAACATGGTTTTATCTTGGAACAACATGGTTTTGTCTTGGAACAACAAGGTTTTATCTTGGAACAGCATGGTTTTCCTGCCAACAAGCACCTGGGTCAAGTTCAACCAAGGTCCTTAAATCCAGCCCTGATTTGTCTTTACAGAAAAGCCGTGAACACTTAAAGTGTGCGCTGGACGCAGTGGATGAAATTGAAAAGCAGGCTTTGCTTTCAAACGATACTATAGATGTCAAAAGGGCAATAGAGAAGGCGCAGGAGTTTAAGACTTTTCAGAATCTATGGTGAGTTTTTGGCCTTCTCAGGCAGTGTTTATATTATACAAGTCAGACAACCTGCATAGATCCGGGTTAGAATAGGTCTTCAGCAACCCATGCTTGCCATAAAAGGCGACTCACAGGATTGGCTGGTCAGACTCGCAGACTTGGTTGATACATGTCATCTTATCCCAATTGTGTGGATTGATGCTCATGATGTCAATCACTGGATTGCCTGGTCCAGACTCGAATGCTTACAGACCGCCATCATAAAGCTGTAATATTGCTGAGTGCGGCGTTAAACAACAAACAAACAACAGAAGACAGACAAGGGACCCTTGTCATAACTTTGTTATTCGTAAGAAGCAACTTAATGGATCATGTGGTCAGACTGTGTAACTAGCTTGATTGTTAGTCAGGCTCCATTATTCAAAGCCTGCCTCGTGTTGCTGGATTGTTTGTGAGTGTTGTGTATATCAGCACCAGTACAATGACATCCTAGCCCTACTTTGATGAGGGACCAAATGCTCCATTGACCTCTGGACCTCTCTTATGAAAGTAACACTTTAAATATGGACCCGAATGGCACACACAGAGGCACACACACAGACAGACAGACCGACAGACAAATGCACACGTACACAGGCAGACAGACAAATGCACACTAACACTCAAACACAGACACACATTCATACATGCACTCACTCACACACACACTCACAGATGGTGATGGTCTGCCTGCCTGCCTGCCTGCCTGCCTGCCTGCTGTGTGTGATGTGATGGTCTGACTGCCTGCTGTATGTGATGGTCTGACTGCCTGCTGTATGTGATGTGATGGTCTGACTGCCTGCTGTATGTGATGTGATGGTCTGACTGTCTGCTGTGTGTGATGTGATGGTCTGACTGCCTGCTGTGGGAGATGTGATGGTCTGACTGCCTGCTGTATGTGATGTGATGGTCTGACTGCCTGCTGTGTGTGATGTGATGGTCTGACTGCCTGCTGTGTATGATGTGATGGTCTGACTGCCTGCTGTATGTGATGTGATGTGATGGTCTGATTGCCTGCTGTATGTGATGTGATGGTCTGACTGCCTGCTGTATGTGATGTGATGGTCTGCCTGCCTGCTGTATGTGATGTGATGGTCTGACTGCCTGCTTTATGTGATGTGATGGTCTGACTGCCTGCTGTATGTGATGTGATGTGATGGTCTCATTGCCTCCTGTATGTGATGTGATGGTCTGACTGCCTGCTGTGTGTGATGTGATGGTCTGACTGCCTGCTGTGTGTGATGTGATGGTCTGACTGCCTGCTGTATGTGATGTGATGTGATGGTCTGACTGCCTGCTGTATGTGATGTGATGGTCTGACTGCCTGCTGTATGTGATGTGATGGTCTGACTGTCTGCTGTGTGTGATGTGATGTGATGGTCTGACTGCCTGCTGTATGTGATGTGATGGTCTGACTGCCTGCTGTATGTGATGTGATGTGATGGTCTGCCTGCCTGCTGTGTGTGATGTGATGGTCTGACTGCCTGCTGTGTGTGATGTGATGGTCTGCCTGCCTGCTGTATGTGATGTGATGGTCTGACTGCCTGCTGTATGTGATGTGATGTGATGGTCTGACTGCCTGCTGTATGTGATGTGATGGTCTGACTGCCTGCTGTGTGTGATGTGATGGTCTGCCTGCCTGCTGTATGTGATGTGATGGTCTGACTGCCTGCTGTGTGTGATGTGATGGTCTGACTGCCTGCTGTATGTGATGTGATGGTCTGACTGCCTGCTGTGTGTGATGTGATGGTCTGACTGCCTGCTGTATGTGATGTGATGTGATGGTCTGCCTGCCTGCTGTGTGTGATGTGATGGTCTGACTGCCTGCTGTGTGTGATGTGATGGTCTGCCTGCCTGCTGTATGTGATGTGATGGTCTGCCTGCCTGCTGTATGTGATGTGATGGTCTGACTGCCTGCTGTATGTGATGTGATGTGATGGTCTGACTGCCTGCTGTATGTGATGTGATGGTCTGACTGCCTGCTGTATGTGATGTGATGTGATGGTCTGATTGCCTGCTGTATGTGATGTGATGGTCTGACTGCCTGCTTTATGTGATGTGATGGTCTGACTGCCTGCTGTATGTGATGTGATGGTCTGACTGCCTGCTGTATGTGATGTGATGTGATGGTCTGATTGCCTGCTGTATGTGATGTGATGGTCTGACTGCCTGCTGTATGTGATGTGATGGTCTGACTGCCTGCTGTGTGTGATGTGATGGTCTGACTGCCTGCTGTATGTGATGTGATGTGATGGTCTGACTGCCTGCTGTGTGTGATGTGATGGTCTGACTGCCTGCTGTGTGTGATGTGATGTGATGGTCTGACTGCCTGCTGTGTGTGATGTGATGGTCTGACTGCCTCCTGTGTGTGATGTGATGGTCTGACTGCCTGCTGTATGTGATGTGATGGTCTGACTGCCTGCTGTATGTGATGTGATGGTCTGACTGCCTGCTGTATGTGATGTGATGTGATGGTCTGATTGCCTGCTGTATGTGATGTGATGTGATGGTCTGACTGCCTGCTGTATGTGATGTGATGGTCTGACTGCCTGCTGTATGTGATGTGATGGTCTGACAGCCTGCTGTATGTGATGTGATGGTCTGCCTGCCTGCTGTATGTGATGTGATGGTCTGACTGCCTGCTGTGTGTGATGTGATGGTCTGACTGCCTCCTGTGTGTGATGTGATTGTCTGACTGCCTGCTGTATGTGATGTGATGGTCTGACTGCCTGCTGTATGTGATGTGATGTGATGGTCTGCCTGCCTGCTGTGTGTGATGTGATGGTCTGACTGCCTGCTGTGTGTGATGTGATGGTCTGCCTGCCTGCTGTATGTGATGTGATGGTCTGCCTGCCTGCTGTATGTGATGTGATGGTCTGACTGCCTGCTGTATGTGATGTGATGTGATGGTCTGACTGCCTGCTGTATGTGATGTGATGGTCTGACTGCCTGCTGTATGTGATGTGATGTGATGGTCTGATTGCCTGCTGTATGTGATGTGATGGTCTGACTGCCTGCTTTATGTGATGTGATGGTCTGACTGCCTGCTGTATGTGATGTGATGGTCTGACTGCCTGCTGTATGTGATGTGATGTGATGGTCTGATTGCCTGCTGTATGTGATGTGATGGTCTGACTGCCTGCTGTATGTGATGTGATGGTCTGACTGCCTGCTGTGTGTGATGTGATGGTCTGACTGCCTGCTGTATGTGATGTGATGGTCTGACTGCCTGCTGTATGTGATGTGATGGTCTGACTGCCTGCTGTGTGTGATGTGATGGTCTGACTGCCTGCTGTATGTGATGTGATGTGATGGTCTGACTGCCTGCTGTGTGTGATGTGATGGTCTGACTGCCTGCTGTGTGTGATGTGATGTGATGGTCTGACTGCCTGCTGTGTGTGATGTGATGGTCTGACTGCCTCCTGTGTGTGATGTGATGGTCTGACTGCCTGCTGTATGTGATGTGATGGTCTGACTGCCTGCTGTATGTGATGTGATGGTCTGACTGCCTGCTGTATGTGATGTGATGTGATGGTCTGATTGCCTGCTGTATGTGATGTGATGTGATGGTCTGACTGCCTGCTGTATGTGATGTGATGGTCTGACTGCCTGCTGTATGTGATGTGATGGTCTGACAGCCTGCTGTATGTGATGTGATGGTCTGCCTGCCTGCTGTATGTGATGTGATGGTCTGACTGCCTGCTGTGTGTGATGTGATGGTCTGACTGCCTCCTGTGTGTGATGTGATTGTCTGACTGCCTGCTGTATGTGATGTGATGGTCTGACTGCCTGCTGTATGTGATGTGATGTGATGGTCTGCCTGCCTGCTGTGTGTGATGTGATGGTCTGACTGCCTGCAGTATGTGATGTGATGGTCTGACTGCCTGCAGTATGTGATGTGATTGTCTGACTGCCTGCTGTATGTGATGTGATGGTCTGACTGCCTGCTGTATGTGATGTGATGTGATGGTCTGCCTGCCTGCTGTGTGTGATGTGATGGTCTGACTGCCTGCTGTGTGTGATGTGATGGTCTGCCTGCCTGCTGTATGTGATGTGATGGTCTGACTGCCTGCTGTATGTGATGTGATGTGATGGTCTGACTGCCTGCTGTATGTGATGTGATGGTCTGACTGCCTGCTGTGTGTGATGTGATGGTCTGCCTGCCTGCTGTATGTGATGTGATGGTCTGACTGCCTGCTGTGTGTGATGTGATGGTCTGACTGCCTGCTGTATGTGATGTGATGGTCTGACTGCCTGCTGTGTGTGATGTGATGGTCTGACTGCCTGCTGTATGTGATGTGATGGTCTGACTGCCTGCTGTGTGTGATGTGATGGTCTGACTGCCTGCTGTATGTGATGTGATGGTCTGCCTGCCTGCTGTATGTGATGTGATGGTCTGACTGCCTGCTGTGTGTGATGTGATGGTCTGACTGCTGTATGTTTCCGACGTGTTGTTGATGTGATGTGAGGTTACAGTGATAACTTTTGTGATTTCAGGAATGATATATCTGTCAAGACGAGGATGAAGAAGAACCCCCAAGCTGCACAGTTTTGTATTCTCTACGTCTTTAAGAATTGTGAGTATGCCCAACAGCTGGCTGCCACAGGCTCTATCAGGGCTCTCTCTAGGAATGTTCTGACATCCGAACTTTATGTCAAAATTTCAAATATTCCAGAGGTACACCACACTTGCCCATACAGCACAGCGTTAAAATGACCCCTTGTATACTACTCAAAAAAAGTTAAGGATCACCTGATTCTTTCATATTACTATAGTTAATCTCTCATGCCATGACAGATTAACTTTACCAATATCAGAGAGGACAGTACATGTCGTAAAAGGTGACTATACTTGTTGTAAGAGGTCACTATACTTGTCATAAGAGGACTATACTTGTCGTAAGAGAGGACTGTACATGTCGTAAGAGAGGACTATACTTGTTGTAAGAGGTGACTGTGTTTGTCGTAAGAGAGGACTATACTTGTCGCTAGAGGGGACTGTACATGTCGTAAGAGAGGACTATACTTGTCCCTAGAGGGGACTGTATATGTCGTAAAAGAGGACTATACTTGTCGTAAGAGGTGACTATACTTGTTGTAAGAGGTCACTATACTTGTCATAAGAGGACTATACTTAGCGTAAGAGAGGACTGTACTTGTCGTAAGAGAGGACTATACTTGTTGTAAGAGAGGACTGTGTTTGTCGTAAGAGAGGACTATACTTGTCGTAAGAGAGGACTATACTTGTTGTAAGAGAGGACTGTACTTGTTGTAAGAGAGGACTGTACTTGTTGTAAGAGAGGACTGTACTTGTTGTAAGAGAGGACTGTACTTGTTGTAAAAGAGGACTGTACTTGTTGTAAGAGAGGACTGTACTTGTCGTAAGAGAGGACTATACTTGTTGTAAGAGAGGACTACTTGTCGTAAGAGAGGACTATACTTGTCGTAAGAGAAGACTGTACTTGTTGTAAGAGAGGACTATACTTGTCGTAAGAGAGGACTATACTTGTCGCTAGAGAGGACTGTACATGTCGTAAGAGAGGACTAAACTTGTCATAAGAGGACTATACTTGTCGTAAGAGAGGACTGTACTTGTCGTAAGAGAGGACTGTACTTGTCGTAAGAGGTGACTATACTTGTCGAAAGAGGACTATACAAGTCGTAAGAGAGGACTGTACATGTCGTAGGAGAGGACTATACTTGTAAGAGGCAACTGGCGAGATCGTGCCAGCTGACTTGGTTTATGTGGGTCAGGGTGCTGAGAAAGAGAGTCGTGTCCACACTGTTCTATTGACCTGGGTTATAATGTGGCACTTTGAGCATGCTTTAGGTAGTGTATTTGTTGTGCTATATATGTCTGCACAACATGATGACGCTGACACTGTTGTCTACTGCTTCAGTTCACTACCATGTCCTGGGATACGGCCGAGACGGGAAACTGATTGAAAACGAAATCAAGGCCCTCTGGAGCTCCAACAAGGTCTGTGACTAGATCATAGCTATACTTCTAATAGTGGACATTTGCAATACTGAAACGCAAGGGTTATAACCCTTCGTAATGTATAGTGCTCCACTTTTAAGAGGGATATTTTTGTCTCTCCATGACATGAATCTCATGCTATGTAAAGTGTATGTTTAGATCCCTATCAAGGGTTTAGTGGTTCAGGGTTCATCAGAGCTCCAGATAAGCTGCGTATCTGCTTAAAATACGCATCAAAAATGCAGAAATACGCAGTAAAATAAAATCCAAACGTATCAAATACGCAGCGAACATTACAGATTCACTACAAAAATAAAACTTGTGCTTATCATCAAAATATTGTGAAGTTACTCTGCTTTTCGATTAGCAAATCAGCGACTTATTTTGAAATTATAAACAGACATTCTGTCAACCTTGCCAATCTTCATGATGACAGTTACATCATGATCATTTGCCATCACACTTTCTTGTGGAAGTTTCGTGGTATTTTTGAGTCATATAAAGCTCTCGAACCCACACGACACCAGTTTGCAGGGACTAGATGAATAGTGTTTTTAAATATTTAACTTAAATACCCACATGTGTTAAAACTATCGGGTAACAAAAATTTGAATACCCAGATAGAATTACTGATACCCAATGATTTTAAAATGCATGGGTAAAATACCCACAACACCAAAAGCTTATCTGGAGCTCTGGTTCATACAGACTTGGAAAAGCCTTGAATTTCAAGGTCCTTTTTGGAAAGCCTTGATTTTCAGTGCCAACCTTGAAAAGCCTTGAAAATCACCAAAATAGCTTAAAAGCCTTGAATTTGTACAAAATGACATTTACATATTACATGTGACAACCCGTGAAGATTCCGGGTAGAATAGGTCTTCAGCAACCCATGCTTGCCGTAAAAGGTGACTTTGGTGTCGTGAAAGGCGACTAACGGGATCGGGTGGTCAGGCTCGCTGACTTGGTTGATGCATGTCATCGATCCCAATTGCGTGGATCGATGCTCATGATGTCAATCACTGGATTGTCTGGTCCAGACTCGATTTTTACAGACCGCCGTCATATAGCTGAAATATTGCTGAGTGCGGCGTTAAACAACAAACAAACAAACAGTGAGAGATATGCATGATATGTGTGTCTGACACCAGGAATAATTCATGACATTTATTTTTATGTTGGGTGAAAAAAGGATAGTTTGGGAAAATATGGGATGGTCATACTGCTAGGGGCTGGGATGAGTCCAAATTTACTACCTCAGTATCCGAACCCCCATATACCCGACCCTACCCAGGTACCCACTGCAGGTCTCAAGAGTTGTGAGCGAAATATCTGATCATGCTGATTGGGAATTGTTTTCCCGCAGCCCTGGCCAAAACTATTTAGATCCATGTATCAAACGATCAGATTACACCACACAACACATCACTGCCACGCCACACAACACATCACCGCCACGCCACACAACACACCACCACCACTCGACACCACACACCACCGCCATGCCACACAACACAGCACCCCCACACGACACCGCCACGCCACACAACACAACACACCGCCACCACTCGACACCACACACCACCGCCATGCCACACAACACAACACCGCCACACCACACCACACCACACAACACATCACCGACACACCACCACCACGCCACACAACACACCACACCACCGCCAAGCCACACAACACACCACCGCCAAGCCACACAACACACCACCGCCACGCCACACAACACACCACCGCCACGCCACACAACACACCACCGCCACGCCACACAACACACACACACCACGCCACACAACACACCACCACCACAACACACAACACACCACAACACACAACACACCATCGCACACAACACACCACCGCACAACACACAACACACCACCACCACTCGACACCACACAACACCGCCATGCCACACAACACACCACCGCCACGCCACGCCACGCCACACAACAATCTTGTCACCTCCGTTTCACCTGCCTCACCTCTCCGTGTTCAGTCTTCCGATGATGCGGAGCAGTCCAAGGAGAAGGGGAACAAGGCCTTCAAGGAGAACAAGTTTGACCTGGCAGTCAGATGGTACACACAGGCTATCAGGAAGGAGTAAGTCCAGTCACTCTCTCACTAAAGGGTACAAGGAGTTCCTTACATTGGGCGGGGGGTGGGGGGGGGTTTAGAAGAGGTCTTCAGCAACCCATGCTTGCCATAAAAGGCAACTATGCTTGTCGTAAAAGGCGACTAACGGGATCGGGTGTTCAGGCTCGCTGACTTGGTTGATCATGTCATCGATCCAGATTGCGTGGATCAATGCTCATGAGGTCAATCACTGGATTGTCTGGTTCAGACAGACTGCCGTATGGCTGTAATATTGCTAAGTGCAGCGTTAATCATCAAGAAGTCAAGCCAATATTAAATTCTTGAAAACCATATGGTATACAAACATTTCAGGCTGTCAGCATAAACCACGAAATTTATCTTTCAAATACGTTTTTTTTTTCACCCAAATAATATTCTAATTTTTAGAGCCCCCTGGGCTCTTATTCCGTCAAATACGGTACTAACAGAATGGCCCCGTAGCTTGTCCGTGGTGCCTATTGGAGCCGGGCATGTTTTATGGCGAATGCGGTTTATCTTTATGAGAAGGAAGCTAACATGAACGTGTGACTTTATTTCAGTCCTCTGAGCCACATCTTCTTTGGCAACAGATCTCAAGCATATCTCAAATTAAAAAAGTTCCGGTAAGTGTGCGTGTACAAAACCCAGTATTTATACCTGAAAGGGCAGGGGTATATAGTTTTGTAGCTAAAATGGATAGAATTATCATTAAACCGACCACATGTTATCAGAAATGAGCGGGCCACTGTAAATGCCTTCATATTGCTTGACAACGGACCATTGCTACACCTGTTGTTAGGTGAAGTCATAGGTATAGGGAAAGGTGACGTCACATTCAATAGTGACGTCATCTGGTTTGTTCTATGACGTTTCCATATTTGTAAAAGTGGGTCAATGACATTTGTGTTGATTGCAGTAAATGTTTCAAAACTGATATTGTTGTTTCTTTTTACTTGATAACAAATTCCATCCATTTATATCCAAATATACTGTCAAAGATTTAAAAAGAAATCCTGTTTTCGATCAGAGTTTTCAGCAATCTCAATAAAATCAGATCTTAGTTCTTGCTATCGCTAAACAAAGATCTGAGGACCTGTCATTATGGGTCCCGTCAAAACGACCTTTCATCCGACCAATCAAAGCGTCGCTTACCAGATAATGAAAGTGACAGTTGGAATGTGTTTTCTAATCATGCAACCTCGGAAACGTTAACGGGGTATTCTAAACGACAGTTACGGCCCGTACGAATGATTCCGTAAAAAAAATCGTCTATCTCTCGATTCCGTGGGATAAACATTTGAATGGAGGAGGCGCTGCACAGTATGTGGGTAGCACTGCCATGCAATCTCAACCATATGTTAGACATTCCGGAATGTTCGTTTGTTCAGTTTTCAAAATTTAAATCGAGAACTGTGGCAACATATTTTTCAAGTGTCGCCTGAAATGGAAGTCACCAGGTTGAAACGAGTGCCGTAAAGCTCGAGAAAGCTGCTTTCTAATTGGCTGATGTCCACTTCTTGTTTGTCATTTCAGTGGTTGGTCAAAGTTCGCGAAAGGTCGTTCTGACGTGACCCGTAATGGGATGTCCCCAGATCTTTGTTAAGCGGCAGGGAGAACTTAGATCTGATTTTAATGAGATTGGAGCTTTCAACATCATATATATATATTCCCGACATGGGTACAATGTGTGAAGCCCATTTCTGGTGTTACCAGGCGTGATATTGCAGGAATATTGCTAAAAGTAGCATCAAACCATACTCAGTCATACACTGGCTTTCATACCTTAATCTCATTCCTTGTTGTGGGTTCCAGGGAGGCTCTCTGTGACGGACTGCGTGCCATTACACTGGACCAGGACTGGGCAAAGGTGAGCTCATCCTGGAGGTTACACACAACCAAATGTTTTCCCATAGACTTCTATAGTAACTAAGCATTCAACAGCTATTACCTGTACGTGTGTGCACAGTTTGGCCTTAGAGCAGCAATAAAAAAATAAAAAATGACTAGCTTAGCCAGCTCCTTTTCGGGGTACAGGAAGCTAAACACACCACCCCCAGTTTCGCACCAAATGTCACCTACTTGAAAATAGCTGTGGTCACATTCAGCATAAGTCATCATGTTGAAAAAGACAGTACTAAATTTAGAAAAACATGGTCAGTTTTAATAACTGGATGGATGTACATTTGAAAGACATAAAAATCTTACAGAATATCCTCAAATCACAGCCTGCAGGTATCTCTCGATCTGCACTGAAGGCTCCCTACGAAAACCGCACTGTCCAAACGGGTTCTGATTTGGTGTAGTAGAACCCAGAGCATGGTGCAACACTTTTAATCTGGGTTGGTGGGGGTAATTAAGTGCCGTGAAGATCCGGGGTAGAATAGGTCTTCAGCAACCCTTGCTTACCGTAAAAGGCGACTATGCTTGTCGTAAGAGGCGACTAACGGGATCGGGTGGTCAGGCTCGCTGACTTGGTTAATGCATGTCATCGATCCCAATTGCATAGATCGATGCTCATGATATTAGTCACTTGATTGTCTGGTCAAGACAGATTATATACAGACCACCGTCATATAGCTGGAATATTACTGAGTGCGGCGTAAAACAACAAACCAACCAACCGTCTTCAGTGAAATACCAGCCACCCTGCTGACTTGGTTGAAGCATGTCATCGATCCCAATTGCATGGATCGATGCTCATGGTGTCAATCACTGGATTGTCGGGTCCAGACTCGATTATTTACAGACTGTTGTCTTATAGCTGGAATATTGCTGAGTGCGGTGTTAAACAACAAACAAACAAACAAATTAAGTCATGGGAATGTTGTTGAACTTTAGCTTGAGGTTTCCACCTGGTGTTAAACAACAATTTACATTATCAAGCCTCTTTTCAGGGTTCATCTAGGAATTTTCTGACATAGGCCCTTTAATTACAAATCTCAAACTTTCCAGAGGGTTGCCCATACAGAACAATATTAAAATGGTCCATTGTGTTTGAAAATGTGCGTCTTTTTTCAGATTTAGGGGCTAAGAGCACAAGGTCCACCCTAGAATTATCTCTGCATGGTGGAATGCTTTTAATCTGGGTGGTATGGGTAATTAATTCAAGGGAATGTTGTTGAATTTTAGCTTGAGTTTCCCAGACAACAATTTACATGATCAAGCCTCTTTTCAGGGTTACTACAGATACGCTGAAGCTTACTTCGAACTGGGGATGCTGGACAAGGCTAGAGAAATAAACCACATAGGGAGGCAAGCTTGTCAGCGCACCGAGGACAAACTCAACCTGAGACAGATAGATGAACAGAGGGAGCGCTTCAAGACAGGTGGGTGTTGTAACAGTGTAGGGAGACAAGTCTTGTTAGTTAGGATAAACTCAGGGTTACTCAGACAGATGAACAGGTTTTGGCTGATCTTGTCGTCTAAGGCACCACAATTCATTGTGCGGAGTTGCGTGCCCTAGGCATCCTTGAAACCTTTTGTCATTGGTGTGACTCCCTGATTCGCCATGATTGCTTGCTTGGTATGCTTGTGGGTCCAGAGTGGGGACTTTCTAAGACCAGCACGACTTGGCTCCAACATCGAGCTGACGGACCTACCATGGAGGGACTGTGATGTCCAACGTAGCGTTAAACCAAACCCACTATTTACCTGAGTTGTGGCCTTTTTTGGTTTCTTGGATTTTGATGAGGTATCTTTTTTTTGTTACAGAGAAACAAAGACTTGGTCAACTTGATAAAAATATTTGGCTCCAAAGGTTTGTATGTTGTGAAGATATATCCTATATTGTATTGGACTGTACACTCTATGGCTGAGATATTGCAGATGGACATCAAATTGACGCTCACTGTCAATAGCGTGTGTGTCTGTGTGTGTGTGTGTGTGTGTGTGGGTGTGGGTGTGGATGTGGGTGTGGATGTGGATGTGGATGGGTGGGTGGGTGGGTGGGTGTGGGTATGTCTGTCTCTCTGACGCTTCTTGGCCCCAAGACTGCAGCAAGTGTTATTAATAATTCCCGAATTGGAATAATAAATTTCCCCAAATACATGTAATAACTAATTTTATGGCTTTAAGTTTTGAATTGTGGATTCCTGATTAAGAGTTAGTTTGACAGAATGCAGTGTGTAGTTGGGTCACGTGATGGACAACATTTCATGAAACAGTTTGTTGTGAGTTGTGAGTATTTTCCAGCACCATGCCTATTCACCATTACATTTCTTTTGCCACTTGTAGGCGTCTGCCCGATCTTGTTAGTGATTCCAACGACAGCGATCTCGAGGAAGATGTAAGTAGCTACTTACCTACTTCCTTAAGAGAGTGCAACATCAGATAGAGGCATGAGTATTGAGTGATCAGACTTCATCACCATGAGGGGGCACGGGTGGCCCAGTCGTCGGAGGCGCAGCGATTCGCTGTGCAGAGTTGCGTCCCTTGGGCACGCCAGAAACCTATGATTGTGGGTTCGAATCCCGGTTTGCCCCGATTATGTTTCTAGGTTTGTCAGCACCATACCCGTGCTCGTGGGTTTCACCGAAGTGGTAAACATCTGAGACCTGCATCACATCGGTCTTTCCTCCCACAGTAAGCTGACATGCCGTGATATAACTGGAATACTGTTAAAAGCGGCGTTAAACCCAACTCACTCACTCACACTTCACCATGACACCAGTATGAGCACGACAATGTTTCTGCCAGGATTTCTTCCAAAAGTTGGAAAAATAATTTTGTACCATATATCGCTGTCTATAAAGCGACCCCATCTATAAGGCGACCCCCCTGTACAAGCCTGCAAAATCTATGCTAGTTTATATACCCTGTCTATAAAGCGAATCGGAATGAAGGTGAGTTGTGCGATCTACCGATCTCTTCTCAGACGCTTTCACCGAAATGAAGGTAAACAATATTGAATGAAATTTTGAATAAAATTAATAAAATAGATTACAAACAGTCTAGATACACAATGGACACTTTTTATAACCAGTGTAATTTCATTGTTAATTTGCATACTTCATTATGGTATTTCCGGGGTTACCCGCTGTCGGCTCACCAAACTCTTCAACTGTGTGTATAAGATGCCCCCCCCGCTCTCTCTCTCTCTCTCTCTCTCTCTCTCTCTCTCTCTCTCTTCCCCCCCCCCCCCCCCCCCCCCCAATAAAAAGGCGATATACAGTATTTTGTATTGGTTGTTTCAGGGCGTCCCAGGCCTTATTAGTGATAGTGATGACAACTACCCCCCTGTAAAGGTATGTAGAAGAAGATCATGTAGAGCACAGCTGAGATGGTTGGTTGGTTGGTTTGTTGTTTAACGCCACACTCGGCAATAATCAGCTATATGATGGTGGTCTGTAAATAATCGACAATCCAGTGATTGATATCATGAGCATCGATCCATGTAATGACGATACGATGACATACATCAACCAAGTCAGTGAGCCTGACCACCCGACCGCTGTCATATAGCTAGAATATTGCTGAGTGAGGCGTTAAACAACAACAAACAAACAAACAAACAAAACATGTGAGGGGTGTACAGGGTTTTACAGGGATGTGAAATCTCCGTTAAACAACAAGCAAACAAACAAAACATGTGAGGGGTGTACAGGGTTTTACAGGGATGTGAAATCTCCGTTAAACAACAAGCAAACAAACAAAACATGTGAGGGGTGTACAGGGTTTTACAGGGATGTGAAATCTCTGCGGAAACGCGGAAAATCGCGTTGTTTTAAACAGTAGTCCTCGGAAAAAATAATCTTCCCCGTAAAAATTTAATCAAAAATTTAAAAAAAAACACTGAAATATATGATCGACAACCGTCTCGGATTGTCCTGTTTTCGATCAGAGCTTTAACCAGCATACGTTTTTGGACATCATACGTTTTCTATCACGAATACTTGCACTATAACGTGGGGTGTGGCGTCACACAGAAATTGTAAATACACAGATGTTTTGAAGTTTATGGCAGTATTGCTCCCAGACCTGGCGGGTAGCCAGGTTTGCGAAAGCTATGCCCGATTTTTTAAAAGTACTGATTTAACTACGAAATTTTACTGCATCTGCCATCTTGTTTATTTAACTTATTGACTTTTGCCATTGACATTACATTTCTTGGTGTGAATGTTGTCCAAACTGCACGAAATTGCTGAAAATGCAATCAAATGTTTAAACAATTTCTGGGGGGGCATGCCCCCAGACTCCCCTAGACTTTTCCTCTTTTTTTGGGAAAACCTGCTCACATCCCTGGTTTTAGGAGCTGAGTAAGCGTCTACACCACATACAAAAACATCAAGGAGTGTACACGAACTTTCAGCTGGAAAAATTCTTTTACTCCGCAAGTAGGGCTGGCTATCGATACAGATCATAGAGATCGGTATTCGGTAACTTAATATCGATCAATTGCCTATAAATATAGGAGAAGTATCTCTGAGCAAATACCCAAAAGAAATCAACATATTTCACATCACTGGTGAGTGGTGGCACATTTATTCAGGGATTACTTTGTGGACATTTGAGATATAACAAAAACAGTTGCTTTCCATCTTCAGCAATTAACATGACTGACAATAACAAATCTGTATTGGTAAATCTAAACTTTATTTCATCACAATAGTTTACATAAGGTATTATCTGATGTATTGTTACTTGTTGACTGGGACCGCCTCCGTGGTCTAGTGGTAGAGCGTCCGCCCGGAGAGCGGAAGGTCCGGGGTTTCGATACCCGACCGTGTCATACCAAAAGACGTTAAAAGATGGTACTTGTTGTTACCCTGCCTCGCGCTCTGCATTAAGGGGCTAAAACAAGGACTGGTCGGCTCGGAGTCAGTATACTGTGTCTGAGTGGGGTATTCATGTTAAACTGCGGCATGGTATCTCAGTGAGCTAGCACTATAAATCGGCATCAGTCCGGACTAGTACAAGCAGCCACACAAACACACTCACGTACATGCACGTCGCTATATATGTGCAATTATCTTGGACGCGATGTTAAACCCCATTTCACCTCACCTACTTGTTGACTGGTACAGAGACTGTTATCATGAGACAGCACATGGTGTCTGAGTGTAGTGTTTGAAATAAGCGCCGGCCTGTGGCAGGTGGACCTCGTATTGGGCCCGTAGTGTCAAGGTTGTATGGTACAGAGACATGAGACAGCACATGGTGTCTGAGTGTAGTGTTTGAAATAAGCGCCGGCCTGTGGCAGGTGGACCTCGTATTGGGCCCGTAGCGTCAAAGTTGTATGGTACAGAGACATGAGACAGCACATGGTGTCTGAGTGTAGTGTTTGAAATAAGCGCCGGCCTGTGGCAGGTGGACCTCGTATTGGGCCCGTAGCGTCAAAGTTGTATGGTACAGAGACATGAGACAGCACATGGTGTCTGAGTGTAGTGTTTGAAATAAGCGCCGGCCTGTGGCAGGTGGACCTCGTATTGGGCCCGTAGCGTCAAAGTTGTATGGTACAGAGACATGAGACAGCACATGGTGTCTGAGTGTAGTGTTTGAAATAAGCGCCGGCCTGTGGCAGGTGGACCTCGTATTGGGCCCGTAGCGTCAAAGTTGTATGGTACAGAGACATGAGACAGCACATGGTGTCTGAGTGTAGTGTTTGAAATAAGCGCCGGCCTGTGGCAGGTGGACCTCGTATTGGGCCCGTAGTGTCAAGGTTGTATGGTACAGAGACATGAGACAGCACATGGTGTCTGAGTGTAGTGTTTGAAATAAGCGCCGGCCTGTGGCAGGTGGACCTCGTATTGGGCCCGTAGCGTCAAAGTTGTATGGTACAGAGACATGAGACAGCACATGGTGTCTGAGTGTAGTGTTTGAAATAAGCGCCGGCCTGTGGCAGGTGGACCTCGTATTGGGCCCGTAGCGTCAAAGTTGTATGGTACAGAGACATGAGACAGCACATGGTGTCTGAGTGTAGTGTTTGAAATAAGCGCCGGCCTGTGGCAGGTGGACCTCGTATTGGGCCCGTAGCGTCAAAGTTGTATGGTACAGAGACATGAGACAGCACATGGTGTCTGAGTGTAGTGTTTGAAATAAGCGCCGGCCTGTGGCAGGTGGACCTCGTATTGGGCCCGTAGCGTCAAAGTTGTATGGTACAGAGACATGAGACAGCACATGGTGTCTGAGTGTAGTGTTTGAAATAAGCGCCGGCCTGTGGCAGGTGGACCTCGTATTGGGCCCGTAGCGTCAAAGTTGTATGGTACAGAGACATGAGACAGCACATGGTGTCTGAGTGTAGTGTTTGAAATAAGCGCCGGCCTGTGGCAGGTGGACCTCGTATTGGGCCCGTAGCGTCAAAGTTGTATGGTACAGAGACATGAGACAGCACATGGTGTCTGAGTGTAGTGTTTGAAATAAGCGCCGGCCTGTGGCAGGTGGACCTCGTATTGGGCCCGTAGCGTCAAAGTTGTATGGTACAGAGACATGAGACAGCACATGGTGTCTGAGTGTAGTGTTTGAAATAAGCGCCGGCCTGTGGCAGGTGGACCTCGTATTGGGCCCGTAGCGTCAAAGTTGTATGGTACAGAGACATGAGACAGCACATGGTGTCTGAGTGTAGTGTTTGAAATAAGCGCCGGCCTGTGGCAGGTGGACCTCGTATTGGGCCCGTAGCGTCAAAGTTGTATGGTACAGAGACATGAGACAGCACATGGTGTCTGAGTGTAGTGTTTGAAATAAGCGCCGGCCTGTGGCAGGTGGACCTCGTATTGGGCCCGTAGCGTCAAAGTTGTATGGTACAGAGACATGAGACAGCACATGGTGTCTGAGTGTAGTGTTTGAAATAAGCGCCGGCCTGTGGCAGGTGGACCTCGTATTGGGCCCGTAGCGTCAAAGTTGTATGGTACAGAGACATGAGACAGCACATGGTGTCTGAGTGTAGTGTTTGAAATAAGCGCCGGCCTGTGGCAGGTGGACCTCGTATTGGGCCCGTAGCGTCAAAGTTGTATGGTACAGAGACATGAGACAGCACATGGTGTCTGAGTGTAGTGTTTGAAATAAGCGCCGGCCTGTGGCAGGTGGACCTCGTATTGGGCCCGTAGCGTCAAAGTTGTATGGTACAGAGACATGAGACAGCACATGGTGTCTGAGTGTAGTGTTTGAAATAAGCGCCGGCCTGTGGCAGGTGGACCTCGTATTGGGCCCGTAGCGTCAAAGTTGTATGGTACAGAGACATGAGACAGCACATGGTGTCTGAGTGTAGTGTTTGAAATAAGCGCCGGCCTGTGGCAGGTGGACCTCGTATTGGGCCCGTAGTGTCAAGGTTGTATGGTACAGAGACATGAGACAGCACATGGTGTCTGAGTGTAGTGTTTGAAATAAGCGCCGGCCTGTGGCAGGTGGACCTCGTATTGGGCCCGTAGCGTCAAAGTTGTATGGTACAGAGACATGAGACAGCACATGGTGTCTGAGTGTAGTGTTTGAAATAAGCGCCGGCCTGTGGCAGGTGGACCTCGTATTGGGCCCGTAGCGTCAAAGTTGTATGGTACAGAGACATGAGACAGCACATGGTGTCTGAGTGTAGTGTTTGAAATAAGCGCCGGCCTGTGGCAGGTGGACCTCGTATTGGGCCCGTAGCGTCAAAGTTGTATGGTACAGAGACATGAGACAGCACATGGTGTCTGAGTGTAGTGTTTGAAATAAGCGCCGGCCTGTGGCAGGTGGACCTCGTATTGGGCCCGTAGCGTCAAAGTTGTATGGTACAGAGACATGAGACAGCACATGGTGTCTGAGTGTAGTGTTTGAAATAAGCGCCGGCCTGTGGCAGGTGGACCTCGTATTGGGCCCGTAGCGTCAAAGTTGTATGGTACAGAGACATGAGACAGCACATGGTGTCTGAGTGTAGTGTTTGAAATAAGCGCCGGCCTGTGGCAGGTGGACCTCGTATTGGGCCCGTAGCGTCAAAGTTGTATGGTACAGAGACATGAGACAGCACATGGTGTCTGAGTGTAGTGTTTGAAATAAGCGCCGGCCTGTGGCAGGTGGACCTCGTATTGGGCCCGTAGCGTCAAAGTTGTATGGTACAGAGACATGAGACAGCACATGGTGTCTGAGTGTAGTGTTTGAAATAAGCGCCGGCCTGTGGCAGGTGGACCTCGTATTGGGCCCGTAGCGTCAAAGTTGTATGGTACAGAGACATGAGACAGCACATGGTGTCTGAGTGTAGTGTTTGAAATAAGCGCCGGCCTGTGGCAGGTGGACCTCGTATTGGGCCCGTAGCGTCAAAGTTGTATGGTACAGAGACATGAGACAGCACATGGTGTCTGAGTGTAGTGTTTGAAATAAGCGCCGGCCTGTGGCAGGTGGACCTCGTATTGGGCCCGTAGCGTCAAAGTTGTATGGTACAGAGACATGAGACAGCACATGGTGTCTGAGTGTAGTGTTTGAAATAAGCGCCGGCCTGTGGCAGGTGGACCTCGTATTGGGCCCGTAGCGTCAAAGTTGTATGGTACAGAGACATGAGACAGCACATGGTGTCTGAGTGTAGTGTTTGCAATAAGCGCCGGCCTGTGGCAGGTAGACCTCGTATTGGGCCCGTAGCGTCAAAGTTGTATGGTACAGAGACATGAGACAGCACATGGTGTCTGAGTGTAGTGTTTGCAATAAGCGCCGGCCTGTGGCAGGTGGACCTCGTATTGGGCCCGTAGCGTCAAAGTTGTATGGTACAGAGACATGAGACAGCACATGGTGTCTGAGTGTAGTGTTTGCAATAAGCGCCGGCCTGTGGCAGGTAGACCTCGTATTGGGCCCGTAGCGTCAAAGTTGTATGGTACAGAGACATGAGACAGCACATGGTGTCTGAGTGTAGTGTTTGAAATAAGCGCCGGCCTGTGGCAGGTAGACCTCGTATTGGGCCCGTAGCGTCAAAGTTGTATGGTACAGAGACATGAGACAGCACATGGTGTCTGAGTGTAGTGTTTGAAATAAGCGCCGGCCTGTGGCAGGTAGACCTCGTATTGGGCCCGTAGCGTCAAAGTTGTATGGTACAGAGACATGAGACAGCACATGGTGTCTGAGTGTAGTGTTTGAAATAAGCGCCGGCCTGTGGCAGGTGGACCTCGTATTGGGCCCGTAGCGTCAAAGTTGTATGGTACAGAGACATGAGACAGCACATGGTGTCTGAGTGTAGTGTTTGAAATAAGCGCCGGCCTGTGGCAGGTGGACCTCGTATTGGGCCCGTAGCGTCAAAGTTGTATGGTACAGAGACATGAGACAGCACATGGTGTCTGAGTGTAGTGTTTGAAATAAGCGCCGGCCTGTGGCAGGTGGACCTCGTATTGGGCCCGTAGCGTCAAAGTTGTATGGTACAGAGACATGAGACAGCACATGGTGTCTGAGTGTAGTGTTTGAAATAAGCGCCGGCCTGTGGCAGGTGGACCTCGTATTGGGCCCGTAGCGTCAAAGTTGTATGGTACAGAGACATGAGACAGCACATGGTGTCTGAGTGTAGTGTTTGAAATAAGCGCCGGCCTGTGGCAGGTGGACCTCGTATTGGGCCCGTAGCGTCAAAGTTGTATGGTACAGAGACATGAGACAGCACATGGTGTCTGAGTGTAGTGTTTGAAATAAGCGCCGGCCTGTGGCAGGTGGACCTCGTATTGGGCCCGTAGCGTCAAAGTTGTATGGTACAGAGACATGAGACAGCACATGGTGTCTGAGTGTAGTGTTTGAAATAAGCGCCGGCCTGTGGCAGGTGGACCTCGTATTGGGCCCGTAGTGTCAAGGTTGTATGGTACAGAGACATGAGACAGCACATTGTGTCTGAGTGTAGTGTTTGAAATAAGCGCCGGCCTGTGGCAGGTGGACCTCGTATTGGGCCCGTAGCGTCAAAGTTGTATGGTACAGAGACATGAGACAGCACATTGTGTCTGAGTGTAGTGTTTGAAATAAGCGCCGGCCTGTGGCAGGTGGACCTCGTATTGGGCCCGTAGCGTCAAAGTTGTATGGTACAGAGACATGAGACAGCACATTGTGTCTGAGTGTAGTGTTTGAAATAAGCGCCGGCCTGTGGCAGGTGGACCTCGTATTGGGCCCGTAGCGTCAAAGTTGTATGGGTCCTTTTGTCCTGTAGTAAATTTACACCTGTAGACATATTTATCACAATAAGCTGCGTTTTGTTTTCATGAGGGCCTGAAGAGTTTAGTCAGGGCCCAAAACTTTCAAAATCTGTGGGTCCAAAGGCAGCCTGGAGGTTTTTTTTTTTCAAACACTGAGTGGGGTATACATTTTAAACTGCAGAATGGTATCTCAGTAGACCAGTAGAAGCAGCCACACACACTTAAATGCATGTTGATATAACTTCTTTCAGTGGCATTTTAGAAGTTGGTGTGATGAAGTAAGACAAGTCCTAAGGATGAACAACTTCTTTATTACAATTAGTGCGACGTTTCGGTGTAGATCCTAACACCTTTATCAAGCAAGTGATGGATAGTGCTGACTGACTGATATAGAAGATTTAACGTGCGCTTTCCGACTGCAGCGTATTTCGCACACGGATAGTGCTAAACAACATAGGTATATATACTTATTAACATCAATGTTTATACAGTAAATTGATTGATGGACACCGAGAGCTGATTAAGATAATTGGAAGCCAGTGGATGACTAATGGACACAGAGTCAGCGAGCAGACTGATAGAGATGATGGAAGCCAGTGGATTAATTGGATGGACATAGGGATTTAGCAATTAGGTGATGGTAAGCAGGCGGGATGTAATAGCCTTGGTCTCTGTTCATTGCTGGCTGGATCCTTTTGATGTAGATGGCTTCTAGGAGTTTCCTGATTTTGTAGTCTGATTGTTGGCAGCGACAAGTATAGTCCTCTCTTACGACAAACACAGTCACCTCTTACGACATGTACAGCAGTGTTCGAAATACCTGCCTGCCCGACCGTCCGAGATTTTCAAATCCCCCTGCCCGACGGTCGGGTTATATTTCATAGGTGAAAACATTCTAAATATTTCCCGATGATAAGCATTAATTCACATGTAAAGATGAATGATAAAATGTAACCAAAAGGAAACTCTGTTAGCTTTTAGACAACCTAACATTTAGCGATGCGCTTATGCTACGAGCAATCAGTTTTCATATTTTTAAATAAATTATCCTGAGAAACACATGATTATAGTGGGCAGGCAGGTTTTGGTCAGGGCTGGCAAGTATTTCAGCTAGCCAGTCCTGTGGTCTGGCTGAAATGTTTGGGAGTTTCATACCCTGTTGTTGGCCAGGATCTTGATGTTGTACATCAGTGTGTGGTGTGTTCACAGAGCACCAAGTTGAGACGGAAGCAAGACAGCAGGAAGAAGCTCCTCACCCCCTTCAAGCACACACTGAGGGAAGGCTCCGACGCGCTGGAGAAAGGCCTCGCTGAGGTTGCTAGAATGGCCTTCGAGAAGGCTCTCGATACCTACTCCTCTTCTAACTTCCTGGTAAGGAGGCCCAGACATGACCTTTCTTGATACAGTCAAGTCTCGTTGATCCAACACTCGTTATTCCGACAATCGGCTTTATCCGACACAAGTGATGGGAACCGATTTAATCAGTGCTATTTAGACCCGTTAATACGATAGTCTTGCACTCCGACTCCGACATGCCTAATTTGCAATGAATTGCTGAAATCACTCATTAATCAGTCTCGTTAATCCAACACAGAAATCAGCGTACTCCGTGGTCATCTGCCCGCGAGTACACAGCCCCGTGTTTTCATGCGTGACATGTCGGCGAGTAGCTGCATATTTCAACGGCTGCAGAGATAAACTTGCTTAACAATAAACAATTACTGCTTTAAATGCACATTACATTAAATTACATGCCTAGATTACCTCAATCTCAAATCGGATACAAGTTCTGGCTACTCCTGAGGACATCCCATTACAGATCACGTCAGAACAACCTTTCGCGAACTTTGACCGACCAACGAAATTACTAACAGGATGTCGACATTCGCCACTAAGAAAACAGCTTTCTTAAGCATTGCAGCACTAGTTTCAAATTAGCGACTTCCATTTCAGACTTTGCTTTCAAAATCAGTCAATTTTGAATCAGTCATACAGTCCGTAACAGTAGTTTAGTGTTAAACTTTAGTGGTTGCATGATTAGAAAACATATTCTGCTGACAATGTAACACAACAATGAATATTTCATTTTTCATTTTCATTTTAGGTGTTGGTATCGTTATCTATCGTGTAGTTGTCCAATTTTTGATCACGAGCGTTTATACTACCTAATTTCGTTTATCCGACATACTTGTTAATGCATAATCATATGCAACCAACAATGTCGGATTAACAGGACTTGACTGTAATGAGAGTGTGTGAGCTTGGTCATTGTGTGAATGTTATTAGAGTTGTCCTGATGTGAAATTAAGGGTGTCCTGATGGGAAATTAAGGGTGTCCTGATGGGAAATTCAGGGTGTCCTGATGGGAAATTCAGGGTATCATGATGGGAAATTAATTAAGGTTGTCACTCTTCACAGATGCATCAGTGAACGTTACCAGTCAGATACATGACATACCGCCCCACGTATCAACTCATGTTTAGTTTTGATTAAATTTTCAAACAGTAATGTTAACAGGGGTTGCATATAACCGTGATAACCCAGTATCCATGACAACAGACTCTCTCTCATGGGGACTCTGGGTTAGTGTAGGCTCCTAGCAACCTGGGTTAGTGTAGGCTCCTAGCAACCTGGGTTAGTGTAGGATCCTAGCAACCTGGGCTAGTGTAGGCTCCTAGCAACCTGGGCTAGTGTAGGCTCCCAGCAACCTGGGTTAGTGTAGGCTCCCAGCAACCTGGGTTAGTGTAGGGTCCTAGCAACCTGGGCTAGTGTAGGCGCCTAGCAACCTGGGTTAGTGTAGGCTCCTAGCAACCTGGGTTAGTGTAGGCTCCTAGCAACCTGGGCTAGTGTAGGCTCCTAGCAACCTGGGTTAGTGCAGGCTCCCAGCAACCTGGGTTAGTGTAGGCTCCCAGCAACCTGAGCTAGTGTAGGCTCCTAGCAACCTGGGCTAGTGTAGGCTCCTAGCAACCTGGGTTAGTGTAGGCTCCCAGCAACCTGGGTTAGTGTAGGCTCCTAGCAACCTGGGCTAGTGTAGGCGCCTAGCAACCTGGGTTAGTGTAGGCTCCTAGCAACCTGGGCTAGTGTAGGCTCCTAGCAACCTGGGCTAGTGTAGGCTCCTAGCAACCTGGGCTAGAGTAGGCCTCTAGCAACCTGTGCTAGTGTAGGCCTCTAGCAACCTGTGCTAGTGGCCTCTAGCAACCTGTGCTAGTGTAGGCCTCTAGCAACCTGTGCTAGTGTAGGCCTCTAGCAACCTGTGCTAGTGAAGGCCTCTAGCAGCCTGTGCTAGTGTAGGCCTCTAGCAACCTGTGCTAGTGTAGGCCTCTAGCAACCTGTGCTAGTGCAGGCCTCTAGCAACCTGTGCTAGTGTAGGCCTCTAGCAACCTGGGTTAGTGTAGGCTCCTAGCAACCTGGGCTAGTGTAGGCTCCTAGCAACCTGGCCTAGTGTAGGCTCCTAGCAACCTGGGCTAGTGTAGGCCTCTAGCAACCTGTGCTAGTGTAGGCCTCTAGCAACCTGGGCTAGTGTAGGCCTCTAGCAACTTGGGTTAGTGTAGGCCTCTACCAACCTGTGCTAGTGTAGGCCTCTAGCAACCTGGGTTAGTGTAGGCCTCTAGCAACCTGTGCTAGAGTAGGCCTCTAGCAACCTGTGCTAGTGTAGGCCTCTAGCAACCTGTGCTAGTGGCCTCTAGGAACCTGTGCTAGTGGCCTCTAGCAACCTGTGCTAGTGTAGGCCTCTAGCAACCTGTGCTAGTGAAGGCCTCTAGCAACCTGGGTTAGCGTAGGCCTCTAGCAGCCTGTGCTAGTGTAGGCCTCTAGCAACCTGTGCTAGTGTAGGCCTCTAGCAACCTGGGTTAGTGTAGGCTCCTAGCAACCTGGGCTAGTGTAGGCGCCTAGCAACCTGGGTTAGTGTAGGCTCCTAGCAACCTGGGCTAGTGTAGGCTCCTAGCAACCTGGGCTAGTGTAGGCTCCTAGCAACCTGGGCTAGAGTAGGCCTCTAGCAACCTGTGCTAGTGTAGGCCTCTAGCAACCTGTGCTAGTGGCCTCTAGCAACCTGTGCTAGTGTAGGCCTCTAGCAACCTGTGCTAGTGTAGGCCTTTAGCAACCTGTGCTAGTGAAGGCCTCTAGCAACCTGGGTTAGCGTAGGCCTCTAGCAGCCTGTGCTAGTGTAGGCCTCTAGCAACCTGTGCTAGTGTAGGCCTCTAGCAACCTGTGCTAGTGCAGGCCTCTAGCAACCTGTGCTAGTGTAGGCCTCTAGCAACCTGGGTTAGTGTAGGCTCCTAGCCACCTGGGCTAGTGTAGGCTCCTAGCAACCTGGCCTAGTGTAGGCTCCTAGCAACCTGGGCTAGTGTAGGCCTCTAGCAACCTGTGCTAGTGTAGGCCTCTAGCAACCTGGGCTAGTGTAGGCCTCTAGCAACTTGGGTTAGTGTAGGCCTCTACCAACCTGTGCTAGTGTAGGCCTCTAGCAACCTGGGTTAGTGTAGGCCTCTAGCAACCTGTGCTAGAGTAGGCCTCTACCAACCTGTGCTAGTGTAGGCCTCTAGCAACCTGTGCTAGTGGCCTCTAGCAACCTGTGCTAGTGGCCTCTAGCAACCTGTGCTAGTGTAGGCCTCTAGCAACCTGTGCTAGTGAAGGCCTCTAGCAACCTGGGTTAGCGTAGGCCTCTAGCAGCCTGTGCTAGTGTAGGCCTCTAGCAACCTGTGCTAGTGTAGGCCTCTAGCAACCTGTGCTAGTGCAGGCCTCTAGCAACCTGTGCTAGTGTAGGCCTCTAGCAACCTGGGTAAGTGTAAGCCTCTAGCAGCCTGTGCTAGTGTAGGCCTCTAGCAACCTGTGCTAGTGCAGGCCTCTAGCAACCTGTGCTAGTGTAGGCCTCTAGCAACCTGGGTAAGTGTAGGCCTCTAGCAGCCTGTGCTAGTGTAGGCCTCTTGCAACCTGTGCTAGTGTAGGCCTCTAGCAACCTGTGCTAGTGTAGGCCTCTAGCAACCTGGGTTAGTGTAGGCCTCTAGCAACCTGTGCTAGTGTAAGCCTCTAGCAACCTGGGTTAGTGTAGGCCTCTAGCAACCTGTGCTATAGTAGGCCTCTAGCAACCTGTGCTAGTGTAGGCCTCTAGCAACCTGGGTTAGTGTAGGCCTCTAGCAACCTGTGCTAGTGTAGGCCTCTAGCAACCTGGGTTAGTGTAGGCCTCTAGCAGCCTGTGCTATAGTAGGCCTCTAGCAACCTGTGCTAGTGTAGGCCTCTAGCAACCTGGGTTAGTGCAGGCCTCTAGCAACCTGTGCTAGTGTAGGCCTCTGGCAACCTGTGCTAGTGTAGGCCTCTAGCAACCTGTGCTAGTGTAGGCCTCTAGCAACCTGGGCTAGTGTAGGCTCCTAGCAACCTGGGCTAGTGTAGGCCTCTAGCAACCTGGGTTAGTGTAGGCCTCTAGCAACCTGTGCTAGTGTAGGCCTCTAGCAACCTGGGCTAGTGTAGGCCTCTAGCAACCTGTGCTAGTGTAGGCCTCTAGCAACCTGTGCTAGTGTAGGCCTCTAGCAACCTGGGCTAGTGTAGGCTCCCAGCAACCTGGGTTAGTGTAGGCTCCCAGCAACCTGGGTTAGTGTAGGGTCCTAGCAACCTGGGCTAGTGTAGGCGCCTAGCAACCTTGGCTAGTGTAGGCCTCTAGCAACCTGGGTTAGTGTAGGCTCCTAGCAACCTGGGCTAGTGTAGGCCTCTAGCAACCTGGGTTAGTGTAGGCTCCTAGCAACCTTGGTTGGTGTAGGCTCCTAGCAACCTGGGTTAGTGTAGGCTCCCAGCAACCTGGGTTAGTGTAGGCTCCCAGCAACCTGAGCTAGTGTAGGCTCCTAGCAACCTGGGTTAGTGTAGGATCCTAGCAACCTGGGTTAGTGTAGGCTCCTAGCAACCTGGGTTAGTGTAGGATCCTAGCAACCTGGGCTAGTGTAGGCTCCTAGCAACCTGGGCTAGTGTAGGCTCCCAGCAACCTGGGTTAGTGTAGGCTCCCAGCAACCTGGGTTAGTGTAGGCTCCCAGGAACCTGAGCTAGTGTAGGCTCCTAGCAACCTGGGCTAGTGTAGGCTCCCAGCAACCTGGGTTAGTGTAGGCTCCCAGCAACCTGGGTTAGTGTAGGCTCCTAGCAACCTGGGTTAGTGTAGGATCCTAGCAACCTGGGTTAGTGTAGGCTCCTAGCAACCTGGGTTAGTGTAGGATCCTAGCAACCTGGGCTAGTGTAGGCTCCTAGCAACCTGGGCTAGTGTAGGCTCCCAGCAACCTGGGTTAGTGTAGGCTCCCAGCAACCTGGGTTAGTGTAGGCTCCCAGGAACCTGAGCTAGTGTAGGCTCCTAGCAACCTGGGCTAGTGTAGGCTCCCAGCAACCTGGGTTAGTGTAGGCTCCCAGCAACCTGGGTTAGTGTAGGCTCCTAGCAACCTGGGCTAGTGTAGGCCTCTAGCAACCTGGGTTAGTGTAGGCTCCTAGCAACCTTGGTTGGTGTAGGCTCCTAGCAACCTGGGTTAGTGTAGGCTCCCAGCAACCTGGGTTAGTGTAGGCTCCCAGCAACCTGAGCTAGTGTAGGCTCCTAGCAACCTGGGTTGGTGTAGGATCCTAGCAACCTGGGCTAGTGTAGGCTCCTAGCAACCTGGGCTAGTGTAGGCTCCCAGCAACCTGGGTTAGTGTAGGCTCCCAGCAACCTGGGTTAGTGTAGGCTCCCAGCAATCTGAGCTAGTGTAGGCTCCTAGCAACCTGTGCTAGTGTAGGCCTCTAGCAACCTGGGTAAGTGTAGGCCTCTAGCAGCCTGTGCTAGTGTAGGCCTCTAGCAACCTGTGCTAGTGCAGGCCTCTAGCAACCTGTGCTAGTGTAGGCCTCTAGCAACCTGTGCTAGTGTAGGCCTCTAGCAGCCTGTGCTAGTGTAGGCCTCTAGCAACCTGTGCTAGTGTAGGCCTCTAGCAACCTGTGCTAGTGTAGGCCTCTAGCAACCTGGGTTAGTGTAGGCCTCTAGCAACCTGTGCTAGTGTAAGCCTCTAGCAACCTGGGTTAGTGTAGGCCTCTAGCAACCTGTGCTATAGTAGGCCTCTAGCAACCTGTGCTAGTGTAGGCCTCTAGCAACCTGGGTTAGTGTAGGCCTCTAGCAACCTGTGCTAGTGTAGGCCTCTAGCAACCTGGGTTAGTGTAGGCCTCTAGCAGCCTGTGCTATAGTAGGCCTCTAGCAACCTGTGCTAGTGTAGGCCTCTAGCAACCTGGGTTAGTGCAGGCCTCTAGCAACCTGTGCTAGTGTAGGCCTCTGGCAACCTGTGCTAGTGTAGGCCTCTAGCAACCTGTGCTAGTGTAGGCCTCTAGCAACCTGGGCTAGTGTAGGCTCCTAGCAACCTGGGCTAGTGTAGGCCTCTAGCAACCTGGGTTAGTGTAGGCCTCTAGCAACCTGTGCTAGTGTAGGCCTCTAGCAACCTGGGCTAGTGTAGGCCTCTAGCAACCTGTGCTAGTGTAGGCCCCTAGCAACCTGGGTTAGTGTAGGCCTCTAGCAACCTGGGCTAGTGTAGGCTCCCAGCAACCTGTGTTAGTGTAGGCTCCCAGCAACCTGGGTTAGTGTAGGGTCCTAGCAACCTGGGCTAGTGTAGGCGCCTAGCAACCTGGGCTAGTGTAGGCCTCTAGCAACCTGGGTTAGTGTAGGCTCCTAGCAACCTGGGCTAGTGTAGGCCTCTAGCAACCTGGGTTAGTGTAGGCTCCTAGCAACCTTGGTTGGTGTAGGCTCCTAGCAACCTGGGTTAGTGTAGGCTCCTAGCAACCTGGGTTAGTGTAGGATCCTAGCAACCTGGGCTAGTGTAGGCTCCTAGCAACCTGGGCTACTGTAGGCTCCCAGCAACCTGGGTTAGTGTAGGCTCCCAGCAACCTGGGTTAGTGTAGGCTCCCAGCAACCTGAGCTAGTGTAGGCTCCTAGCAACCTGGGCTAGTGTAGGCTCCTAGCAACCTGGGTTAGTGTAGGCTCCCAGCAACCTGGGTTAGTGTAGGCTCCTAGCAACCTTGGTTGGTGTAGGCTCCTAGCAACCTGGGTTAGTGTAGGCTCCCAGCAACCTGGGTTAGTGTAGGCTCCCAGCAACCTGAGCTAGTGTAGGCTCCTAGCAACCTGGGCTAGTGTAGGCTCCTAGCAACCTGGGTTAGTGTAGGCTCCCAGCAACCTGGGTTAGTGTAGGCTCCTAGCAACCTGGGCTAGTGTAGGCCTCTAGCAACCTGGGTTAGTGTAGGCTCCTAGCAACCTTGGTTGGTGTAGGCTCCTAGCAACCTGGGTTAGTGCAGGCTCCCAGCAACCTGGGTTAGTGTAGGCTCCCAGCAACCTGAGCTAGTGAAGGCTCCTAGCAACCTGGGCTAGTGTAGGCTCCTAGCAACCTGGGTTAGTGTAGGCTCCCAGCAACCTGGGTTAGTGTAGGCTCCTAGCAACCTGGGCTAGTGTAGGCGCCTAGCAACCTGGGTTAGTGTAGGCTCCTAGCAACCTGGGCTAGTGTAGGCTCCTAGCAACCTGGGCTAGTGTAGGCTCCTAGCAACCTGGGCTAGAGTAGGCCTCTAGCAACCTGTGCTAGTGTAGGCCTCTAGCAACCTGTGCTAGTGGCCTCTAGCAACCTGTGCTAGTGTAGGCCTCTAGCAAACTGTGCTAGTGTAGGCCTTTAGCAACCTGTGCTAGTGAAGGCCTCTAGCAACCTGGGTTAGCGTAGGCCTCTAGCAGCCTCTGCTAGTGTAGGCCTCTAGCAACCTGTGCTAGTGTAGGCCTCTAGCAACCTGTGCTAGTGTAGGCCTCTAGCAACCTGGGTTAGTGTAGGCTCCTAGCCACCTGGGCTAGTGTAGGCTCCTAGCAACCTGGCCTAGTGTAGGCTCCTAGCAGCCTGTGCTAGTGTAGGCCTCTAGCAACCTGTGCTAGTGTAGGCCTCTAGCAACCTGGGCTAGTGTAGGCCTCTAGCAACCTGTGCTAGTGTAGGCCTCTAGCAACCTGTGCTAGTGAAGGCCTCTAGCAACCTGTGCTAGTGTAGGCCTCTAGCAACCTGTGCTAGTGAAGGCCTCTAGCAACCTGGGTTAGCGTAGGCCTCTAGCAGCCTGTGCTAGTGTAGGCCTCTAGCAACCTGTGCTAGTGTAGGCCTCTAGCAACCTGTGCTAGTGCAGGCCTCTAGCAACCTGTGCTAGTGTAGGCCTCTAGCAACCTGGGTAAGTGTAGGCCTCTAGCAGCCTGTGCTAGTGAAGGCCTCTAGCAACCTGTGCTAGTGTAGGCCTCTAGCAACCTGTGCTAGTGTAGGCCTCTAGCAACCTGGGTTAGTGTAGGCCTCTAGCAACCTGTGCTAGTGTAAGCCTCTAGCAACCTGGGTTAGTGTAGGCCTCTAGCAACCTGTGCTATAGTAGGCCTCTAGCAACCTGTGCTAGTGTAGGCCTCTAGCAACCTGGGTTAGTGTAGGCCTCTAGCAACCTGTGCTAGTGTAGGCCTCTAGCAGCCTGTGCTATAGTAGGCCTCTAGCAACCTGTGCTAGTGTAGGCCTCTAGCAACCTGGGTTAGTGTAGGCCTCTAGCAACCTGTGCTAGTGTAGGCCTCTAGCAACCTGTGCTAGTGTAGGCCTCTAGCAACCTGTGCTAGTGTAGGCCTCTAGCAACCTGTGCTAGTGTAGGCTCCTAGCAACCTGGGCTAGTGTAGGCCTCTAGCAACCTGGGTTAGTGTAGGCCTCTAGCAACCTGTGCTAGTGTAGGCCTCTAGCAACCTGGGCTAGTGTAGGCCTCTAGCAACCTGTGCTAGTGTAGGCCCCTAGCAACCTGGGTTAGTGTAGGCCTCTAGCAACCTGTGCTAGTGTAGGCCTCTAGCAACCTGGGTTAGTGAAGGCCTCTAGCAACCTGGGTTAGTGAAGGCCTCTAGCAACCTGGGTTAGTGAAGGCCTCTTGCAACCTGTGCTAGTGTAGGCCTCTAGCAACCTGTGCTAGTGTAGGCCTCTAGGAACCTGACAGCATGGGTTGTTTCCCATGACATCAACAACTGGATCTTCTGGTCCAGACTTGATTATTTACACGCTTGATTATTATGTTTTGATTATCTGACTGCCATCATTTGGCTAGGATACTGATGAGTTTGGCGTTAAACAACCATTATAATACTCACTCATTCGCTGCATTTGATTGAAGACAATAGGCTTGAATGTCAAGTCAGCATGAGGAAAATTGTTTCTGAGTGAGAAATAACTAAAACAAAGTAATGTTGATATTTATTTCCCTGTCTTTTCTTTCAGCAAAAAGACGTACCAGAGTGTAAAGTGGTTGTTCTGAAGTACGCCTTTGCCATCAGTGGTGTTGCAACTGGCAATTATGCGGTGAGAACTATAATAATAATAATAATAATAATGATAACTATCATCATCATCACCACCACCAACACCATCACCATCATCATCATCATCATCATCGGGGGCGGTCGGGTAGCCTAGTGGTTAAAGCGTTCGCTCGTCACGCCAAAGACCCGGGTTCGATTCCTGACATGGGTACAATGTTTGAAGCCCATTTCTGGTGTCCCCCGCCGTGATACTGCTGGAATATTGCTAAAAGCGGCGTATAATCAAACTCACTCACTCCCTCACTTTCATCATCATTATTATTAAGGAATATGAATATACACTTCTACATTCAATTGTCAGAGTAACTATTTGTGGCCATCTACGTGATGGTAAGCTGGTATTCCACAGGGAAACCTTGACTCGTCTGAAACAGTTGACTTGTGCTATGTGTTAACCTTGAAACGTCCGGGGTTCGATCCCCGGCCGCGTCATACCAAAAGACGTTAAAAGATGGTACTTGTTGTTACCCTGTCTGGCGCTCGGCATTAAGGGGCTAAAACAAGGACTGGTCGGCTCGGAGTCAGTATACTGTGTCTGAGTGGGGTATTCATGTTAAACTGCGGCATGGTATCTCAGTGAGCTAGCACTATAAATCGGCATCAGTCCGGACTAGTACAAGCAGCCACACAAACACACACACGTACATGCACGTCGCTATATAAGTGCAATAATCTTGGACGCGACGTTAAACCCAATTTCACCTCACCTCACCTCACAACACAGCAAACCAGATCTTGGTGTTCGTAACTGCTACACAAGGATCGGAGGAAGAGATCGGAGGTCACGTCAGAGCGACCTTTCGTGAACTTTGACCAACCACAGGATAGGAGTAACAGGAAATCACCATAAGCCAATCACAAAGCAGCTTTCTTGAGGTTTATGGCTCTTCCATTCCAGACGACTCTTTGATAAATATTTTGGCATAGCTTGAAAACTGAACAAAAGAAAACCCTGATGTCTGATGGACGGCCGAGATTGTATAGCCGTATTTTCCAGTGGCCGTGTGGAAAGTCTCTTCCATTCAAGGGCGGTCGGGTAGCCTAGTGGTTAAAGCGTTCGCTCGTCACGCCGAAGACCGGGGTTCGATTCCAGAAATGGGTACAATGTGTGAAGCCCATTTCTGGTGTCCCCCGCCGTGATATTGCTAGAATATTGCCAAAAGGGGGCGTAAAACCATACTCACTCACTCACTCACTCTTCCATTCAAATGTTTATCCCATTGAAGCGAGAAATAGACGACCATTTGTTTTGAATGCCCAGTCTTAACCTTTTTGAGGTTGCATGATCAAAAACACATTAAAGCTTTCACTTTCATGATGACCGCCGCCTCTGTGGTCTAGTGGTAGAGTGTCTGCCCGGAGAACGGAAGGCCCGGAGATTGATCCCCGGCCGCGTTATACCAAAAGACGTTAGAAAATGGTACTTTCGTGATCTTGTGGTCTGATTGATCAGATGAAAAGTCGTTCTGACATGACCTGTAATGGGATGTCTTGAGATGTTTGTGTCTTGGTAGCGATCGGTGAGAAACGATTTTAACGAGACTGGTAAACAATGCTTATTTCCCTAGTTATTGGATCTGCGTACTGTTATTTCGCACTCTCAGCTCACTGGGGAGTATACATCCCAAGCTGCCTTATTGACAATGTTCTGCATCTCATCCTACCGGGTACCCATTTACTGCTTGGTGAACAGAGGTGCTGTTTGATTCAGTCTGTCAAACATCAAACACTGACCTCCGACTTTTATTTATTTAACAGCACATCATGGAGGCCATTCATAGGTTTGAAGAAATCAGTAGCACCTCAACCGTGAAATTCCCCGCCAGTTACTATGGGCTTGGCAAGGCTTATGTCACATTAAACAGGTAAGTTAGTTTTACACATAAACGGAGAGGCCAACCATTGGGATTTGGCAAAATAGTTACGATTCTGAGCTAAAAATTATGCTTGTGCGCTTGTTCTCCCCCTATTTACTATTTTTGGCATATTTTTCACAAATTATTTCCACGCATAAAATATCACGGAGACTAAATTGTTAATACACCAGTGACATGATGCATTCTACAGCAAGACTTAGCCGACCAATGGATTTTTTGTTTTTTTGTTTGTTGTTTAACGCCGCACTCAGCAATATTCCAGCTATATGACAGCAGTCTGTAAATAATCGAGTCTGGACCAGACAATCCAGTGATTGACATCATGAGCATCGATCCGTGCAATTGGGATCGATGACATGTATCAACCATGTCAGCGAGCCTGACCACCCGATGCCGTTAGTCGCCTTAGCCGACCAATGAGAGCAGTGCTGTCAATTCACATAATTCGTCCTCAGAAGCCCATGCTTGTTGTAAGAGGCGACTAACAGGATCAGGTGGTCATTGGTGGATCGATGCTCATGATAACAATCACTGGATTGTCTGGTCCAGACTCAATTGTTTACAGACTGCCGTCATATACCTGAAATATTGTTGAGCGTGGCGTTAAACAGTATACAAACAAACAAAGTGTAAACATATTTAGTACTCTATGACACAAGGTCTCTGATTGGTTGTTATGTAAAACGCAGAACTCAAAGCGCCACTTTGTTATTCAATTGATTTGTGTCACATAAATTTGATGAACTTGTTGAGCTTTGATCACATGTTTCACTTATGTCTAGTCTACAAATTATGCTTTTTTTAAACCCCACTGATTACTCCAAAACTACATCAGTTATGTTAATGGGGCGGTCGGGTAGCCTAGTGGTTAAAGCATTCGCTCGTCACGCCGAAGACCTGGGTTCGATTCAAGACATGGGTACAATGTGTGAAGCCCATTTCTGGTGTCCCCCGCCGTGATATTGCTTGAATATTGCTGAGTGCGGCGTGAAACAAGAAACAAACAAACAAACGAAACTTTGCATGTCACCCTTATTTATATCCTTGTGGTGGCCTAGCTGTCCTTGGTGCTACTGTTTGCTGTGCACAGTTGCCTCCCTTAGCGTGTCAGGAACCTATGATTCTGGTTTTGAATCCCAGTTCACAATTTTATGTTCCTTGGTTTGTCAGCTTGTGATAAATGTCTAAGACCTGCGTTACTTAGACCTTGCTCCCACATCCAGCTGACACGATGTGATATAACTGAAATACGGTTCAAGGTGGTGTTAAGCGCAACACCCTCACTAACTCAACAGACCCGTGAAGATTCCAGGGTAGAATAGGTCTTCAGCAACCCATGCTTGCCGTAAAAGGCGACTATGCTTGTCCTAAAAGGCGACTAACGGGATCGGGTGGTCAGGCTCGCTGACTTGGTTGAAGCATGTCATCGATCCCAATTGCACGGATCGATGCTCATGATATAAATCACTGGATTGTCTGGTCCAGACTGGATTATTTACAGACCGCCGTCATATAGCTGGAATATTGCTGAGTGCGGCAAACCAAACCAAAACTAACTCAACAACAATACGTGAGGCTGGAGCCTTGATATGTATCTTTAGGGGAAACTAATCTTGAGTAAATTGTGAGGTGTTTTGTTTAGGCTCTTTCTTCAATTCGAACATGTCTCCTTGGTAACCATGGTAACTGTTGTCATAGGTATACAGAGGCAACCGTCAATCTCAACAGTGGATTATCGGCAGTGAAGAACGGAGTCCGGTGTGATGCCTTTTGTTGGCCGGGGACAGACAAAGTCATCCCAGAATCCAAGAAAGATAAGCTAGAGGTAAGTCTTCATCATTTTCCAGACCGCCTCCGTGGTCTTGTGGTAGAGCGTTCGCCCGGAGAGCGGAAGGTCCAGGGTTCGATCCCGGGCCGCGTCATACAAAAAGGCGTTAAAAGATTGTACTTGTTGTTACCCTGTCTGGCGCTCGGCATTAAGGGGCTAAAACAAGGACTGGTCGGCTCGGAGTCAGTATACTGTCTGAGTGGGGTATTCATGTTAAACTGCGGCATGGTATCTCTGTGAGCTGGCACTATAAATCGGCATCAGTCCGGACTAGTACAAGCAGCCACACAAACACACACACGTACATGCACGTCGCTATATAAGTGCAATAATCTTGGACGCGACGTTAAACCCAATTTCACCTCACCTCATCATTTTCCATCCACTACTAAAATATACAATATTTAAGGGAACTGTTGTGATTTCAGCTGTAAGTATGACATGTCACTGAACACGGAGCGCAAACTCTATCAGACATCACAAACTGTGCATGCATAGCATGCTGCCTACAACCCCAATGAACATCACGACCACATACTTCATTAATCGGGTACAACGAAGGAAAACGACAAGACAACGAAAATAAGCTGGCCAATCACAGAATGAAGTTGCCAGACACTTTGGACGCAACGTATGTTGTGTGAATCGACACATGTGACGTCATAGATCCATGACTCAAGATGCAGCATTTGTCTCGTCCAGGATTAGCCTGTAAAGTTTGGAAATCACATGCAGCATATTGTGATAAGAATAAGGACACTGTGGTAACACTTGACTGATTGTTAGTTTTGTCATTAAGTGGTACACATTGTGTTAGTTTTGTCATTAAGTGGTACACATTGTGTTAGTTTTGTCATTAAGTGGTACACATTGTGTTAGTTTTGTCATTAAGTGGTACACATTGTGTTAGTTTTGGCATTAAGTGGTACACATTGTGTGAGTTTTGGCATTAAGTGGTACACGTTGTGTTAGTTTTGGCATTAAGTGGTACACGTTGTGTGAGTTTTGGCATTAAGTGGTACACATTGTGTTAGTTTTGGCATTAAGTGGTACACGTTGTGTTAGTTTTGGCATTAAGTGGTACACATTGTGTTAGTTTTGTCATTAAGTGGTACACATTGTGTTAGTTTTGGCATTAAGTGGTACACATTGTGTTAGTTTTGTCATTAAGTGGTACACATTGTGTGAGTTTTGGCATTAAGTGGTACACATTGTGTGAGTTTTGGCATTAAGTGGTACACATTGTGTTAGTTTTGTCATAAAGTGGTACACATTGTGTTAGTTTTGTCATTAAGTGGTACACATTGTGTGAGTTTTGTCATTAAGTGGTACACGTTGTGTTAGTTTTGTCATTAAGTGGTACACATTGTGTTAGTTTTGGCATTAAGTGGTACACATTGTGTTAGTTTTGGCATTAAGTGGTACACATTGTGTGAGTTTTGTCATTAAGTGGTACACGTTGTGTTAGTTTTGTCATTAAGTGGTACACATTGTGTTAGTTTTGGCATTAAGTGGTACACATTGTGTGAGTTTTGTCATTAAGTGGTCCACATTGTGTGAGTTTTGGCATTAAGTGGTACACGTTGTGTTAGTTTTGGCATTAAGTGGTACACATTGTGTGAGTTTTGGCATTAAAGGGGAAGTGTACACGCAAAAATCACTTTCTTTCTTTTTCTAAACAAAACGCAATTTTAGAATTAATTAGTATCTGTGTTTGAAAATATACACTCATTTTTTTCACAGTGAAAGTAGGAAGCTCACAATAGTGTGAAAATGATATGCCGTTATGAGGCCTTCGTTTTTCGAGCTAAACAGGCCTGAGTTATCCCCCTTAGATTATGACATAATTGGTGCCAATTCAACTGGGTCCCTGTCTATTCTCAACGCAAAAGATATCAAGTACCAGTTTGCGGTAAAACAACATGGCCTACGACACACTCCGGCGCAGTGGTGACTCAGCATAACACTATGCTGGCTGGCATCTGAGACGCTAGAATCACACACCTAGACCTACACCACGTGAAGCGGCTCTAACAAAGCATGATGACGTCATAATGTTTATCAATTGGCACCAATGACGTCATATTGCAAGGGGCATAAGCCATGGTGTTTTTGTTGTGGAAATAGAACACTTGGTAAATGTGAAAAATATAAATCGTTTAAATGCGAAAAATATGTTAATTAATTGTGATATTTTTATATTTTTGTCTATGACACTTCTAGGTTAACACTTTTAATGTGGAAAAAGTACAAGAAAAATAGGTTAATTTCCGTGTGAACTTGCCCTTTAAGTGGTACACATTGTGTTAGTTTTGTCATTAAGTGGTACACGTTGTGTGAGTTTTGGCATACACATTGTGTTAGTTTTGGCATTAAGTGGTACACATTGGAAACATCTCTTCCTAACCTACACACTTCTCTATATGTTTCTATGGTTGGCAATTCTTTTGGTGGTGAGTATATTTTAAAACTACAGTATCCTGGGACCACAAAAATGCCATTCATAACATTTAATAATTTTTATATCAAGATTCCGTCCGTCCGAAAACTTTGTCCGCACGATTTCTCTTAAACTGTTCAGTGGATTCATCTCAAACTTAGTACATATAATCTGTGTCATATGGAGGGGTGCAGTCAAAAGAAAAAAAAATGTTTTTATTAATTTTCCATTTTTTAATGAATTTTTCAAACCCTAACGTCCGTCCGAAAATTTTGTCCGTGCGATTTCTCTTAAACTATCCAGTGGATTCATCTCAAACTTAGTACATATAATCTGTGTCATATGGAGGGGTGCAGTCAAAAGAAAAAAATTGTTTTTATTAATTTTCCATTTTTTTATTAATTTTTCAAACCCTAACCAGGGTTTCCCCTGACGCAGAATTCTTGCGTATATGACTCTAAAGTAAGGAAAAATACGTCCAGAAATAAATGACTGCGTCATGACTGACGCAATTTCAAAATATCTATGTTGTTGTTTACCAGCTTTGGAATGAAAATATTACAACTACTCACCTGAACTTAATTTATAAACATTTTCTGAAGACAATATATGCAAACATCTTAAAATTTACGTCTAGTTTTTAATTAATCGTCGTTTTTAGAAGTAACATAACTTCGCATAACACCACTGCCATGGGCTAATTTGCATAGCCTGTCACATGACCAGACTTTTCTCTCGTTTTAAAACAAACGCTAAAATCAGAACAGCCGGGGGCTTTACATATTGTTTTGCATAATGATATAGATATGCTACTAAAACTGTGCGACTGTGAGGTACATGACAAAATATATATAAGTGAACGTAACTCTCACACTCCGTGTGGCTTCGATGACAGCATGTGATGTAAACAAAGGAAAACTCCGCAAATGGACAAGGTTTTTCACGTTTCGGCATATTTTCTCACTAAAAGTTAACCATGACATGTTTATCTAGATGTGTAGACTCGTAAAAAATGAAACAGAAGAAAATATTATCATTGTTGCGGTGAATAATGTGATTTGGCGCGGTCACAGTATGTGGTAAAGCGGAACCTATGGAACGGGGTAAACGGAAGTTGTAAGTATTGGAGGGACACATGTTTTTGCCGAAATTTAGGTAAACATTATTGAACAAAATTTTAAATAAAATTAATAAAATAGATGACAAACATCAGGTCAGATATACAGAGAACACATTTTTATTACCAGATAGTGTAACAACAGGATTAACTTGCGTAATTCAATTCGGATTTGTTATGCTATTTCCGATGACAGATCATGACAGCCTGAAATGAGACTGAAGAAAAGTCTGTGCGTATTATACACGAGAGATATTTTTTTCAGGATTTAATTTCCCATAATTAGGGGTGCGTATTATACCAGAATAAATATGGTATATACAAAATGTAAAGCTTTGGGCGTGTTTGTTGTTGCTAATAAACTGTATTCAACCAGAAAATATTACGAGTGTTCACAATTCTTCAGTTCAACTTCACTGTTGATAGATAATACAAGATAACTAGATAAAACATGTAAATGAGTTAGTGGTATTAAATTATAATCTGACATGAAATGTATTTTAATATCCATCCATGATTAAAAATTATGTCTGACAGTTGAGACTGATGTTATTTATTCATCCTGTATTACTGTCACTGTAAATTGTTTCATGAGCTTGAGAAGTAATTAAAGATTGTGAAAAAATAAAACCAACAAACTTTGTTTTTCATTCATATATAGGGGCGGTCGGGTAGCCTAGTGGTTAAAGCGTTCGCTCGTCACGCCGAAGACCCGGGTTCGATTCCCGACATGGGTGCATTGTGTGAAGCCCATTTCTGGTGTCCCCCGCCGTGATATTGCTGGAATATTGCTAAAAGCGGCGTAAAACCATACTCACTCACTCACTCATTCATATATCCTTTATTTCTCTGTAGTACAATCAGCTTAGAACATTAATTAGCACTTGTTAACTTAAACTCAAGACATATAATATTTAAAAGATACTTAACTTTAAGTGTAACATTAACAGTGAACACTTTAAATTTCATTAATCATACAATAAAACATTTGACTCTCAAAAAATATTTTTGACTCCCAAAAATTCATAGGCTGAGTCAAGGTGACTCTTAGATATTGGAGTCTAGGGGGAACCCTGCCTAACCCTATCCTAGCTATTTAATTTGTAACTACTGACACACTAGGTGGGTCGGGGGTATTAGTGAGCCACGCTCATGGTTATCTCCCAAAACCCCTACATCCCATTTCCCCTACAATTAGTTAAAACAACACGCGGCATTTACCTGTCAGGCATTATGAACTTACCTAAAGGAGAGATTAAGGTCTGGAGTAGAGGTAGTAGAAATGAAAGGGGTAGAGCTTTAGGGGATTAGGGGGCTTAAAGGAAAGTTAAAAAAAAAAAAATTAATGTAAGTGTAATGAAAGATGCCTGTATGATGAGAAGACAATTTTTAGAAATTACAAAAATAACAATAGGAAGAAACAATTATTACACTGAGAAACTGAGATGAGATGATTTACAGTTGAGATGAAACATGAACATTTTGTTATAATGTATTATGAATTTTGAAAAAATGAACATTTTATTATAATGTATTATGAATTTTGAAAAATGAACATTTTATTATAATGTATTATGAATTTTGAATAATATCGTAATCGTAATTAAATATTTATCTCAATCTATTCGAGTTTCTTGGGTTGTTCCATTGTATGAAATAGGTAACAGACTAGGGATTAGCAGTGCCATGGACCGTGAACTTTGTTGTCTTAAGCTGTAGGGGAAATGGGATGTAGGGGTTTTGGGAGGTTACCGGCGGGTCGGGGGTATTAGTGAGCCATGCTCACTTTTGCACTTGTTTATTACCTAGATACATGGCATAAAACGTTTGGATTCATTTTCTGCAAAGTCCCATTTTAAGACATAGAAATGTTTATGTAATGATTGTTTTTAGATTTTTTGTCAGATTATTTAAAAGGAGACATGTATGCTGAAATGTTTTAAAATAACGTTTAAATTACATTATGAACTAACAATAGGAAAATATGATATATACGGAAGTAAATTGATGTCGAACGTCTTTGTTTATGTCACTGCTCAGTTTTATACAAGCACCGACAAGGTCCCTTTTCAAGGGTATAAATATTGTTCCACTGTGTGTCTTGGTTACCATGGTAATTAAATAAGTAAAAGCCAAACCAGGAGACCATAACAAGATCCTTCCCTCATTGACCTGATTATGGCCTAGAGCAGCTGGAACTAGCCTTTTGTAACCTATGTTTAACCTTGTTGAATTTGAAACCAGGCCATACATTATCTTCCTTAGCGATGAGAAACAGCATCGTGGACACCTCATTAGTGAGGCATGGACACCTCATTAGTGAGGTGTCATCTGTCACACCACCTTCTCACCTGGTGATTAGGACACACCTGGCCATTGTAACCAGGTGGTAATAGCCTACAGCTGATGCTTCTGCTTGCTGAGGCCTTGGACACAATGTGGCCGGCCAGGTTCAGCATTACAGCTTTCTCTGACCACAGTCATATACCAATATTGTACACATTCATATACCATTATTGTACACATTCATATACCATTATTGTACACATTCATATACCATTATTGTACACATTCATATACCAATATTGTACACATTCATATACCATTATTGTACACATTCATATACCATTATTGTACACATTCATATACCATTATTGTACACATTCATATACCATTATTGTACACATTCATATACCATTATTGTACACATTCATATACCATTATTATTTTACACATTCATATACCATTATTTTACACGGATTATTTTACATGTTTATATACCGCTATTTTACACAATCATATGCTGCTATTTTACACGATCATATACCATTATTGTACAGAATCATATACCAATATTTTACACATTCATGTACAATTGTTTTACACATTCATATACCATTATTTTACACATTCATATACCAATATTTTACACATTCATATACCATTATTTTACACATTCATATACCATTATTTTACACATTCATATACCAATATTTTACACATTCATATACCATTATTTTACACATTCATATACCAATATTTTACACATTCATATACCATTATTTTACACATTCATATACCAATATTTTACACATTCATATACCATTATTCTACAGAATCATACACCAATATTTTACACATTCATATACCATTATTCTACAGAATCATACACCAATATTTTACACATTCATATACCAATATTTTACACATTCATATACCATTATTTTACACATTCATATACCAATATTTTACACATTCATATACCATTATTCTACAGAATCATACACCAATATTTTACACATTCATATACCATTATTCTACAGAATCATATACCAATATTTTACACATTCATATACCATTATTCTACAGAATCATATACCAATATTTTACACATTCATATACCATTATTCTACAGAATCATATACCAATATTTTACACATTCATATACCATTATTCTACAGAATCATATACCAATATTTTACACATTCATATACCATTATTCTACAGAATCATATACCAATATTTTACACATTCATATACCATTATTCTACAGAATCATATACCATTATTTTACACATTCATATACCATTAATGTTTGTTTAGAGATGTTGCCCTTCAGTCCTGCAAATGAGTAGTTGTGTGTTGAGTTTAGGAAGTAAGAGGGTAGCCGCTTAAACAGCAGGTCATGGTAACCTGAAAATTTCTTTACTTTCCAAAAATCAAGTTAAAGTTTGTGCTCATAATTGTTTAAAATAATTGTATATAATTGTGTAAAATATTGGTATATAATTGTGTAAAATATTGGTATATAATTGTGTAAAACATTAATGGTATATGATTCTGTACAATAATGGTATATGAATGTGTACAATATTGGTATACAGTAAACTACGGTTATAACGAACTCAAAGGGACCACTAATTTTAGTTCGTTATAACCGTAGTTCGTTATAAGCAGATATACAGCATATATACAACAAAAGACCGGGACTAAAAAATAAGTTCGTTATATCAGTCAGTTCGTTTTAAGCGTGTTCGTTATAACCGTAGTTTACTGTATGATTGTGTACAATAATGGTATATGAATGTATATAAATTATTGGTATATAATTCTGTAAAACAATAGTATATAATTGGATATATTGTTAAAAAAATAAAATAACATGAATTAGTGCAGGGCTTACTCATGTTGTGCTGGAAAGAGTGGAGATTCCTACATTGGGGAGAGCCCAGCAATGTTTGACGTGTCGACAGTAGTGTTACCAGTGCTCGTAATCCCTGGTACATTGAATTGATTTATCTCGCCTCTATTGCATGACGGTTGCATGTCTCCTGTGTCGTCTATCAGTGGATTCCTGTTTCTGCCGAGGATTACTTCTTGCTAAACCTCAGAGATTTCTTGCAGTACCTGTACCTCCTCATCCATGGTATGTTGGTAGGGTCTGACTGTTTTATTTTCTGCAGTGTGTGCGTTGAGTTTGAGTTTACGAGCCCGAACTGGGCTCTGGGCTTCATTTTGGGTCCTTTACTGTGTTATCATATGGACTTTTGTCAGCTGTACTTACAAGACCAAACAGAATTTTACTAGACTCGGGCTTTAGACTATTGGTTAACGTTTGGTTAGTGTTTAAGTTGGACCTGGGATATTTTGAAAAATAATTTGTCCTAGAAAAAAGGTAATTTTGCATCAGATTTCAAAAGAAAATTACAAAATTGGGTTAACCATTCAGAGTAAACAATTGTTATCTTCCGTTTTGAAAAATGGAGGCATATAGCGATCAGCATGTCAGTCCATTTATCCATCAGTCCTCCATCAATTTTCCATTTCTGGACCAGTACTCCTTAACTGTTCAAAATTTCTTGATGAAACTTGCTATACACATCAGTCAAGTCGTGAACTGGTGCCTTTTAATGATTTGGGATTTTAGTTTTTTTATCATAAAAAATGGCTTTCAAAATAGAAAGTTGGACTTCTGCTGAAAGTGAGGATAGTGCTTATTTCTGGAGAAGAACTCCAAACCTTTGAATATTTTTAGATGAGACTTGGTATACAGATCAGTCTCGTGGCAAACTGGTGCCTTTTGATGATTTGTGATTTATAATATTTATCCCTAAGTCCCTTGCCCCGTGCTTTTCAACTTGGTGCATTCTGCATGAAATGGGGACACATATTTTTCAGAAACTACAGAAGTACAGTTAACTACGGTTATAATGAACTCAAAGGGACCACTAATTTTAGTTTGTTATATCCCTCGTTCGTTATACAGATTTCGACCGTCGGACATCTTTTACAAAGTCATGTGATATCATGTTACTCGATAAATAACAACATTCACTCACTTGTAAACCAGTTTATGGAGAAACAGTTTATAGTAAACCTCTTCATGGAGAAACTGTTTACAGTGAACCAGTTTGGAGAGAAACAGTTATATGGTGAGCCAGTTTATGATGACTCACTTTATAGTGAACCAGTTTATGACGAATCACTTTATAGTGAACCAGTTTATGATGACGCACTTTATAGTGAACCAATTTATGATAAATCACTTTATAGTGAACCAATTTATGATGAATCACTTTATAGTGAACCAGTTTATGACGAATCACTTTATAGTGAACCAGTTTATGACGAATCACTTTATAGTGAACCAGTTTATGATGAATCACTTTATAGTGAACCATTTTGTGATGAACCAGTTTATGACGAATCACTTTGTAGTGAACCAATTTATGACGAATCATTTTATAGTGAACCAATTTATGATGACTCACTTTATAGTAAACCTGTTTGTGGTGAATCACTTTATGGTGAACCAGTTTATAGTTAACCATTTTGTGGTGAACCAGTTTCTCGTGAAACATTTTGTGGTGAACAAGTTTATCGAGAACCATTTTGTGGTGAACAAGTTTATCGTGAACCATTTTGTTGTGAACAAGTTTATCGTGAACCATTTTGTAGTGAACAAGTTTATCGTGAACCATTTTGGGAACAAGTTTATAGTGAACCATTTTGTGGTGAACAAGTTTATCGTGAACCATTTTGTGTTGAACAAGTTTATCGTGAACCATTTTGTGGTGAACAAGTTTCTCGTGAACCATTTTGTGGTGAACAAGTTTATCGTGAACCATTTTGTGGTGAACAAGTTTCTCGTGAACCATTTTGTGGTGAACAAGTTTATCGTGAACCATTTTGTGGTGAACAAGTTTATCATGAACCATTTTCTGGTGAACAAGTTTATGAGTGAACTACTGCTACTGAGACGGACACTTGATCCATGGATTCCTTACTTCAGACTAGGGCTGGCCGAGAATATTGATAATCGGAATTATCGTCAGTGGGAACAAAAATGAACTATTATCGATATAATATTTGTGTCTTTGATAATATCTTACATAAACTATTCTGACGAAATAAAGTTAAGATTTACCGAAACAGACTTGAGTAATGTTGCTTATGTCAATTGCTAAAAATTGGAAAGCGACTGTTTTTGTTATATCCTCAATGTCCACAAAGTAATCCCAGTGGAGTGAAATCTACATTTCTTCAGGACTTTTTTTGGCGTAATTACCTCAAAACAGGGTTAGAAACTAACAGTTTTTGTCCACTAGTCCCTACAATGATAACATATAGCAAAACCCTTAAAATGGGCCAATTTCTACTAGTCCTTAGGATACCTTTACTATTGGGCAGTTTGGTAAGGACTACAGGACTGGTGCCAATTTATAACGCTGCTATATGATCTGTGTCGATAGCCAGACCCACATCAGACAAGAACGTTTTTTGTTTGTCGTTCCATGGGTATGAAATGTCTCACAAATGATTCGTATATTTGTGAGTCACTCATCACTCGTCACTCAACCCCTGTCATCTTGTATTTCAGGCTCTACTTCGGGAGCTGCTCCAGACCTGTAAACGTCCGCCAACTCCAGACGCTGTGTGTCGCCATGGTAACTGTCAGGAGGACAGAGATGTTATATATTTCTCAGATCCAGACTTTAAGGTCAGAATATATTATTGTGGAATCTTTTACATGCAATGTACACTTGTAAGAACATTAAGTTTTATTGTTGACATATTCTAATTGTGGAGTATCTTCCTGAGTCAAGGGAGTTAACTGACTATAGAAGTCCAGTTACCACCCTTGGCAAACTAGGCTGGAATTATGGAGTTACATTTTGGCTGGACTAACGAGTCTATGCATAGTCCAATCAAAATCATGTAATACAATTGACGTCTGGTTTGTAAACTGCCTGTGCTCACCTGATTTGATGCTTTTTTATCACAATATAGATTTTGATTATCGATCAGATCGTCTTGACTGCGCGCCGCCATTTTGTTTGAAGCAAATGCAAGTGATATGAGGGATAGAATCTGATTGAACATTAAGAAGAACATAGAAGGGGCATAACTCGTCATAGCCACTGGTGGCACTAAGATCGAGCCTAGAAATTCCTGCCTAGTTCGGCAAGGGTGGAAACTGGACTTTTACAGTCAGTAAACTCCCTTGCCTCAGGAAGATGATTGTGGAGACTTGGAAGTTGGGACCTCTCACGCCTCTAACCTTCATCTTCCCAAGGCAAAAGCGTCCACTAGCCTCTTTATCAAAGTCTTGTTTTTTCCTTGCTGACCCGTGAAGATCCGTGGTAGAATAGGTCTTCAGCAACCCATGCTTGCCGTAAAAGGCGACTATGCTTGTCGTAAAGGCGACTAACGGGATCGGGTGGTCAGGCTCCCTGACTTGGTTGATGCATGTCATCAATCCCAATTGCGGGGATTGATGCTCATGATGTTAATCACTGGATTGTCTGGTCCAGACTCGATTATTTACAGACAGCCGACATACAGGTGGAATATATGCTGAGTGCAGCGTTAAACAACAAACCAACCAACCAACCAACCAACCTCCGTTGCCACATCAAGCCTACTTTCCTGTGCTAAATATGATTCGACTATCGCACATATCGATAGCCCAATCAGAGAACATTCCACAAAATCAACATCCACGACTGGTACATTTTCGTATGAAAGTGATTTACCACTGTCTGTCTTGTTGACTTGTTGTCTTTTTCATCCTTTTAACCCCACAATGATTGCCTATGTTTTTGTGTCAGGGATGAAATCGCAAATCTGATCGACTTGGTCGTCAACTATGGTAGTCACCATCTTTGTGAAGCTATACGAGATAAGAACAGCGATCTGAATAGATATCATGTTTTCATTACAAGAGGCACAACTCGTGATCTACACGGGGTGGCGCCATGGTCGAGCCTAGAAAAGTGGCCTTGATGTGGCAAGGGTAGAAACTAGGCTTTGATATAGGCTAGTGGACACGCTTGCCTCGGAAAGATGCTAACCGTTGACATGTTTTTCGGTATATTGCAATGAATATGGGTTACTTGTGTCTGGAATGGCCGCCGCCATGGTCAAGTGGATATGACAAATAACGTCAAAAGATGTTGCTACCCCGTACTTCGACATCAACAGGATAAAACAAGGACTGATCGGCTCGAACTCAGTATGCTTTGTTGGAGTGGGGTATTCATGTTAATATGTTGGTATCTCAGTGGGTTAGCAGTATACGGGGATAGAACAAGGACTGGTCGGCTCGGAGTCAGTATACTGTGTCCGAGTGGGGTATTCATGTTAAACTGCGGCATGGTATCTCAGTGGGCTAGCAGTATACGGGAATAGAACAAGGACTGGTCAGCTCGGAGTCAGTATACTGTGTCTGAGTGGGGTATTCATGTTAAACTGCGGCATGGTACCTCAGTGGGCTAGCAGTATACAGGGATAGAACAAGGACTGGTCGGCTCGGAGTCAGTGTACTGTGTCTGAGTGGGGTATTCATGTTAAACTGCAGCATGGTATCTCAGTGGGCTAGCAGTATACGGGAATAGAACAAGGACTGGTCGGCTCGGAGTCATTATACTGTGTCTGAGTGGGGTATTCATGTTAAACTGCAGCATGGTATCTCAGTGGGCTAGCAGTATATGGGAATAGAACAAGGACTGGTCGGCTCGGAGTCAGTATACTGTGTCTGAGTGGGGTATTCATGTTAAACTGCGGCATGGTACCTCAGTGGGCTAGCACTATACAGGGATAGAACAAGGACTTGTCGGCTCGGAGTCAGTGTACTGTGTCTGAGTGGGGTATTCATGTTAAACTGCAGCATGGTACCTCAGTGGGCTAGCACTATACAGGGATAGAACAAGGACTGGTCGGCTCGGAGTCAGTGTACTGTGTCTGAGTGGGGTATTAATTCGTGTCAGTATACGGGGATAGAACATGAATTGGGAATTTTTAATGACACTTGCCAGATAAATCCTGGTTCTCCAGACTCAAACTTGAGGTACCAGATTGGCCTGTGCTCTGAATGAAAAGGTTGCAGGTTGTCTTTGAAAGTCCATCTACTTTCTTTCAGGGGTTTGTGCGAGTGAACTGTCAGTCTCTCTGTGTGGTAGAGTTTCACGTAGCCTGCTGGAAGTCTTACAAGGGGAAGGGGTCCGACAAGGTAGGTGTGCCATTTGCAGGGTGCTTCCCCATTGACAACACTGGAAGATCCGGGGTAGAATAGGTCTTCAGGGAGCCATGCTTGCAGTAAAAGGCGACTATGCTTGTAGTAAGAGGCGACTTACGGGATCGGGTGGTCAGGCTCGCTGACTTGATTGATGAATGTCATCGACCCCAGTTGCGTGGATTGATGCTAATGATGTCAATCACTGGATAGTCTTGTCCAGACTCGATTATTTACAGACCACCGTCATATAGCTGGAATATTGCTGAGTGCGGCGTTAAACTCAGTAACTTGTTGTTGCACCTTGGGATGTTGCACATGTCAATCACTGGATAGTCTGGTCTAGACATCATTGGGGCACCGGTGGCCCAGTCGTCTAAGGCGCCGCAATTCGCTGTACAGAGTTGCGTTCCTTGGGCACGCAAGACACCTATGATTGTGGGTTTGAATCCCGGTTCGCCCTGATAATGTTTCTAGGTTTGTCAGCACCATACCCGTGCTCGTGGGTTCCACCGAAGTGGTAAACGTCTGACACCTGCATCACTTCGGGCTTTCCTCCCACATTAAGCTGACACGCTGTGATATAACTGAAATACTGTTAAACCCAACTCACTCACTCTAGACATGATTATTTACAGCCCTCCATCCCATAGTGCGAATATTGGTAGCTATTATTTACACTCTGCTCAGCAATAGAAATTGGTACCATGCCTATAGTCCTGGACAAATTGCCCAATAGTTTAGGCATCAGAAGGACAGGTAGAAATTAGCCCTTTTTAAGGGTTTTTCTATACGTTCTCGGGAGTCACTCAAGGAACATTCTGACATGGGCCCTTTATGTGAGAAATCATAAATTCCCGAGGTACATGCACACTTGCCCATACAGCACAATGTTAAAATGCCCCATTGTGTTTGAAAATGGGGCCTTTTTTTCCAATTTAGGGGCTAAAATCACAAGACCTCACTTAGAATTATCCTGTGTTCTCATTTTGAGGACTAGTCAGCGTTAAAAATTGGCACTAGTACTGTAGTCCTTGCCAAAGTGCCCAATACTTAAGGTATCATAATGACTAGTAGGCATTTGCTATTTTTAAGGGTTTTGCTATATGTTATCATTATAAGGACTAGTGGACCCCAATTGTTGGTATCTATCGCTGCTAGTGGACTAACTATCGCTGCTAGTGGACTAACTATGGCTGCTAGTGGACTAACTATCGCTGCTAGTGGACTAACTATGGCAGCTAGTGGACTAACTATCACTGCTGGTGAACTAACTATGGCTGCTGGTGGACTAACTATGGCTGCTAGTGGACTAACTATGGCTGCTGGTGGACTAACTATGGCTGCTGGTGGACTAACTATCACTGCTGGTGGACTAACTATGGCTGCTAGTGGACTAACTATCGCTGCTAGTGGACTAACTATCGCTGCTAGTGGACTAACTATCGCTGCTAGTGGACTAACTATCGCTGCTAGTGGACTAACTATCGCTGCTAGTGGACTATCTATCGCTGCTAGTGGACTAACTATCGCTGCTAGTGGACTAACTATCGCTGCTAGTGGACTAACTATGGCTGCTGGTGGACTAACTATCGCTGCTGGTGGACTAACTATGGCTGCTGGTGGACTAACTATCGCTGCTGGTGGACTATCTATCGCTGCTGGTGGACTAACTATCGCTGCTGGTGGACTAACTATCGCTGCTAGTGGACTAACCATCGCTGCTAGTGGACTATCTATCGCTGCTGGTGGACTAACTATCGCTGCTGGTGGACTAACTATCGCTGCTGGTGGACTAACTATCGCTGCTAGTGGACTAACTATCGCTGCTGGTGGACTAACTATCGCTGCTGGTGGACTAACTATCGCTGCTAGTGGACTAACTATGGCTGCTAGTGGACTAACTATGGCTGCTAGTGGACTATCTATCGCTGCTAGTGGACTAACTATCGCTGCTAGTGGACTAACTATGGCTGCTAGTGGACTAACTATCGCTGCTAGTGGACTAACTATCGCTGCTAGTGGACTAACTATGGCTGCTGGTGGACTAACTATGGCTGCTAGTGGACTAACTATGGCTGCTGGTGGACTAACTATGGCTGCTGGTGGACTAACTATGGCTGCTAGTGGACTATCTATCGCTGCTAGTGGACTAACTATGGCTGCTAGTGGACTAACTATCGCTGCTAGTGGACTAACTATGGCTGCTAGTGGACTAACTATGGCTGCTAGTGGACTAACTATGGCTGCTAGTGGACTTACTATCGCTGCTAGTGGACTAACTATCACTGCTGGTGGACTAACTATCGCTGCTGGTGGACTAACTATCGCTGCTGGTGGACTAACTATCGCTGCTAGTGGACTAACTATGGCTGCTGGTGGACTAACTATCGCTGCTAGTGGACTTACTATCGCTGCTAGTGGACTAACTATCGCTGCTGGTGGACTAACTATCGCTGCTAGTGGACTATCTATCGCTGCTAGTGGACTAACTATCGCTGCTAGTGGACTAACTATCGCTGTTAGTGGACTAACTATCGCTGCTAGTGGACTAACTATGGCTGCTAGTGGACTAACTATGGCTGCTAGTGGACTAACTATCGCTGCTAGTGGACTATCTATCGCTGCTAGTGGACTAACTATCGCTGCTAGTGGACTAACTATGGCTGCTAGTGGACTAACTATGGCTGCTAGTGGACTATCTATTGCTGCTAGTGGACTAACTATGGCTGCTTGTGGACTAACTATCGCTGCCCAGTGCTGTAATGTAGCCGTAATACTGGATTGAAGCGTTTGACTACAAACAGTAACCTTGTTTTCCTTGTTATGTTTCAGGAACAACTAGATAAGTCTTGTCCAACTCCGGACTGTAGTTCTTTTATACAGAGAATCTGTCTCTACAGGCATAACGCAGACCCTAAAGTTGTGAGTCATTTACAAATATTGTTAAACATTATCATGATCAGAAGATATTAAAAACATTCTGCTATTCTAAGTATTATGACCTGTGAAGATCTGGGTAGAGTAGGTCTTCAGCAACCCTTGCTTGCTGTAAAAGGCGACTATGATTGTCTTAAGAGGCGACTAATGGGATTGGGTGGTCAGGCTCGCTGACTTGGTTGATGCATGTCATTTCCCTGTTGTGTGGATCGATGTTCATGATGTCAATCACTGGGTTGTCTTGTCCAGACTTGATTATTTACACTCCACTGTCATATAGCTGGAATACTGCTGAGTGTTGCGTTAAACAACAAACAAACAAACGAAACATTTCTTTGGTGGACCTGTTAAGCCTTGTCACATGAACGTTGTCAATGTTGAACATTTTAGAAACAAAACAAATTTACCTGCCTTTTTAATCTGATTTTATTTATACAACACTGTCAAATTTCGGTGACTTGGTTGGTGCATGTCATCGTACCCCAACAGAGTAGATCAGTGCTCACAATATCAATCACTGGATTGTCTGGTCCAGACTCGATTATTTACAAACCGCCGTCATATAGCTGGAATATTGCTGAGTGCGGCGTTAAACAAGTCAACAAATAACATTAGACAAACTGTCTTGGGTTGGGCCTGTTCTGAATCCTTGAAATGGCAGGCAATAGCTGATATTCAGAAACTTTTGTTAAACGTTCATAGTTGGTTTACAGATTTCTTTCTCTCAAAACTTGAAGTTGGTGTTTGAAAAAAATTACTTCACAAATTTTGTTTTTTGTGTTGTATAAACATATGGTATTTAAAAAAATACAATCAAAATTTGCCTCATGATGTCCTATATCCTGATCAATGCTGTCATGGGGAATTTGATATGGGGACATACATTACAACGGCTTGTGATCTGTTCTATTGCTAAATGAGTTTTTCAGATTTGGGAATAAAACACCAACTTAATTCAGAATTTTTTTTACTACTTTTTCTACTCATCAATGAAAGAAAAATAGTGAAAATTCCTAACACGCAATTGGACATTGAAGGCATGAATAAATGTAAGAATAGTTTTGTTTGTTTTGTTGACAGTATACATCAGACAAACCATTACAAAAATCTAAAAATCAGAAGAAATTACTGAAGCTCGAACCTTCAAGGTAAGTTTTTCAACCTGATGTTTTGTCGAAATTGCCCAGTTGTCTAAGGAACCACAATTCGCTGTGCAGAGTTGCTTCCCTTGGGTGCGCCAGAAACCTATGATCGTGAGTTCGAATCACATTTCGCACCGATTATTTTTGAAGGTTGTCAGCACCAGCTCGTGGGTTTCACCGAAGTGGTAAACGTCTGAGGCCCTCATCACCTTGGGATCTCTCCCACATTAAGCTGATGCGATGTGATACTGGAATACTCTTCACAGCAGCTTCAAACCCAGTTCACTCACTTGCTCACACACCCACAAGGATCCGGGGAAGAATAGGTCTGCAGCAACCCATGCTTGCCGTAAGAGTCAGCAAACGGGATAGGGTGGTCAGGCTTGCTGACTTGGTTGATGTATGTCATCGTATCCAAATTGCGTGGATCGATGCTCAGGATCACAATCACTGGATTGTCTGGTCCAGACTCGATTATTGACTGACCGCCGTCATATAGCTGGAATATTGCTGAGTGTGGCGTTAAACAACAAACAAACAAAGCAACTACTACACAATGAATGGGGGTACCACCCACCTGTGACCCGCCTATCCGCCCTGGCCTGGCCCCTGGTGTTTTTGGCCTGACACACGTAGGTCCCCATCTTCCTGAGGCAAGGAGTTAACTGGCTATGAAAGTCCAGTTTCCAACCTTGCCGAACTAGGCTGGGATTATGGAGTTACATTTTGGCTGGACTAACGAGTCTATGCATAGTCCAATCAAAATCGCGCACCGAAATCGGATTCAGGTTCGTAAACTATCATGCAGAGTTCGGTCGATTGCAGGATTTGCAAAGCATGTACATCGCCAACTCATTGTCAGCAGATATTTTCTATATCTTTTCATGTTTTTAATCAAGGTGCTCACGTGATTTGATGCACTTTGCGAAGTTAGAACCATTTTATCACAAAATAGATCTTGATGGTCGATCAGATCGTCTTGACTGGGCGCTGCCATTTTGTTTGAAACAAATGCATATGATACGAGAGGTGGAATTTGATTGGTACATATGGGAGAGGCATAGAATGGATATAACTCGTAATAGCCACTGGTGGCGCTACGATCGAGCCCAGGAATTCCAGGCGAGTTCGGCAAGGGTGGAAACTGGACTTTTTAAAGTCAGTTAACGCTCTTGCCTCGGGAATATGGTAGGTCCCCAGCTGGTCCCTGGTCAAGGTGAAAATGGACAGGGTACTGCTGTACATACATAATTGATTATCAATTATCTTGTACAATCACTGCATGTACCTTGACTCACGGAAGAGTCACCATTTCCCAATTGGGTGGATCAATGCTCATGATATCAATCACTGGATTCACTGGACCAGACTTGATTATTGACAGACCGCTGTCATATAGCTGGAATATTGCTGAGTGCGGCATTAAACAACAAACAAACAAACAAACTGACATCGTGGGATGTGGCTCATGATGTCAATCACTGTTTTCTCCAAACATTACATACAAGCAGCTGTCATGTAACTGGAATATTGCTGACAGCGGCATTAAATATCAAACAAACATTGTGCCATGACAGTGTGGGATATTGCTCCTAATGTCAACCACTTGTTTGGCGACATGATACAGCTTGAATATTGCTGAAGACAGCGTTACGCAACAAGCAGGTAAAACATACGCTGGTAACCTCATCATGCAGCTTGGACCACCTCCATGGTCTAGTAGATACAGTGTCTGCCTGGAGAGCGGGTTTGATCCCTGGCTGCCTCATATCAAAAGACGTTAAAAGATGGTACTTGTTACCCTGCCTGACACAAGGACTGGTTGATTTGGTGTCAGTATTGTGTCTAAGTTGAGTATCGATGTTAAACTGCGGCATGGTATCTCATTGGGCAGGCTCTGTAAAACTGCAGGGCGGTCGGGTAGCCTAGTGGTTAAAGCGTTCGCTCATCACGCAGAAGACCCCGGTTTGATTCCCGACATGCGTACAATGTGTGAAGCCCATTTCTGGTGTCCCCCGCTGTGATATTGCTGGAATATTGCTAAAAGCGGCCTTAAATCATATTCACTCACTCACTCACTCACTGTAAAACTGTAAGTCCAGATTAGCACTAGCAGCTCACAAGTGCGTGCGCGTCTCCATGTAAGGAATCATTCTTGACACGATTTTAACCCCATTTCACTTCACCTGTTGCAGCCAAGACAAGATATCTCGTAAAGCGGAGAAGAAAGCACTGCGGAAGCAGAAGAGGAAGGAAGCTCGGGAAGCCGAGGTGGAGAAACAACAGGAAGAGGAAGAGGAGGAAGACACAACCGATGCCCTCTCTCTGGCACAGCAAGGTAAGGCAAATACTGGCACAGCTCACTTTCATGTTTGTCTTCAGCAACCATATACGGTAATGCGACGAACGGGATCCGGTGACTATGCTTGTCGTAAGAGTCAACTAAAGGGATCGGGTGGTCAGGCTCGCTGACTTGGTTGATGCATGTCATTGTATCCCAGTTGTGTGGATCGATGCTCATGATGTCAATCACTGGATTGTCTGGTCAATTATTTACAGACCGCTGGAGTGTGGCATTAAACAACAAACAAACAAACCAAGGTACACTCTCATATATATATATGTATGTATGTATGTATGTATGTATGTATGTATGTATGTATGTATGTATGTATGTATGTATGTATGTATGTATGTATGTATGTATGTATGTATGTATGTATGTATGTATGTATGTATGCACAAAACTATTTTCTGTATGTTTATTGTGAACGGGTACAGTGACGGGTATGGCCCTGACTATTGCAATTGACCCATCAGAGATTCCGGGGTAGAATAGGTCTTCAGCAACCCATACTTGCTGTAAAAGGCGACTATGCTTGTCGTAAAAGGCGACTAACGGGATCGGGTGGTCAGGCTCGCTGACTTGGTTGATACATTTCATCGATCCCAATTGCGTGGATCGATGTTCATGCTGTCAATCACTGGATTGTCTGGTCCAGACTCGATTATTTACAGACCGCCGTCATATAGCTGGAATATTGCTGAGTGCGGCGTTAAACAACAAACAAACAAACAAACAATTTATTGGAATAATGATTCAAGTATTGCGATATCCTTTTGTCTCCTTTCAGGCAGGTTTTGGTTAGTGTAAATAGAAAATCTTCTGGCATCAATTCGGCATGGCAGCGATAGAAACTAACAGTTTCAGCCAACTAGTCCTTATAATGATAACATATACTATGATATAGCAAAACCCCTAAAAAGGGCAATTTTCTACTAGTCCTTAGGATACCTTAACTATTGGGAAGTTTGGCAAGGACTACAGGACTAGTGCCAGTTTCTAACACTGCATGGTTGCAGGGTGACCCTAAGGTTCTAATCATGCTAATATTTGCTGTGCAGAGTTGTGTCCCTTTTGCAGACCAGAATCCTATGATCATGGGTTTCAAGCCTAGATTTGCCTCATTGTTTGCAGGTTTGTCAGTACCCTACCATCTGCCAGCCGCGTCATGTCAAAAGACGTTAATAGATGGGACTTATTGTTTCCCTACCTCGCACTCAACACTAAGGGGCTAAAAACATGGACTGATTGATTCGGAGTCGGTATACTGTGTCTGAGTGTTGTACTCATGTTTACCTGCGGCATGGTTTCACTATAATTCATACACATGTGCATGCACGTTGCTATATAAGTGCAGTAATCTTTAACATGACATTAAACCTCATTTCACCTCACTTACAAACACCCTCCTTTGGGGTGTCACGATAAATCGAAATATCGATATATTGCTATTGGTAAGCACTTAAAGTAAATAAATGGATTGTTAAATCAGTTTCCGATCAATAATATCCATTTCAGTTAGGAATATCGATAGTTTCAATTTGTATTTACCAAGTCATGCGATTGAGTGTCCGAAACACGCTTGTGAACGCAGCAGTGTGAGGATTAGAGTTAACTGCCCTTGATGCTTAGCAACCAGTCTTTCTTAAAGTAAAACAGCGGAGGGTAACAGTCAAGCAGAGTTTGTGACAAACTTGGGTGGAAAATCGAGTGTTTGGAAGTCTTATTGTTATCACATTCAAAGGAAACTTCAGTTCCAAGGTTAAATTCAACTCTAAAATCCATCTAAAATGATACACTGAAAAATATCAATATTTATAGCTGTAGTTGCTTGCAATATCAATGATTATCGCAATAGTTTCTTTCAATATCGGGGCGGTCGGGTAGCCTAGTGGTTAAAGCGTTCGCTCGACACGCCGAAGACCCGGGTTCGATTCCCGACATGGGTACAATGTGTGAAGCCCATTTCTGGTGTCCCCCGCCGTGATATTGCTGGAATATTGCTAAAAACAGCGTAAAACCATACTCACTCACTCACTCTTTCAATATCAATAGTTATAGCAATAGTGATCTCCAGACCAATAGTCCCCCCTACCCTGTTGTGTTGGCAGTTCTTAAAGACGAGTCGGATCTGAAGCACCTTGCGAAGGCCGACACAGTCCTGTACAAGAAGGAGGAGGCGGAGGAGGCCACTCTGTACAAGGTGGGTGGGTCAGAACTTTTTCATTTAGTTCCTGGCCATGTTGAACATGGCAGGGATTTATCTTGACCTGCACACAGGAAGAAGACCTCGAAGCCTACAGCAGTCCGATGGGAATTATGAATGCCCTGACTTGTCATATTGTAAACGCTCCCTTCAACAACCTTCTTGCTGTAAAAGGCGACTAACGGGATCGGGTGGTCAGGCTCTCTGACTTGGTTGATGCATGTCATTGATCCCAATGGAGTGATTCTCATGATGTCAATCACTGGATTGTCTGGTCCAGACTCGATTATTGACAGACCGCCGCCACATAGCTGAAATATTGCTGTGGATCGATGCTCATGATGTCAATCACTGGATTGCCTGGTCCCGACTCGATTATTGACAGACCGCCGTCATATAGCTGTAATATTGCTGTGTGCGACGTTAAACAACAACAAAAACAGTTATTGGTTTTGGTTAGTGATATCCAGGCCAATAGTCACCCCTACACACTCACCTCATGAAATTTCAGGGCAAGCCAAAGTTGAGTAAACCGAAGAAGGAGAAGAAGAAAACTAAACAGGTCCTCAATGTGGAGGTGAATTTCTCCGACCGTAGAGAAGACCAGCTGCTTGGGGAACACTCTGTACTGAGTGACACGGAGGACGACAAGTGTGCTCCCAGAATGTAAGACAAGCTACACTAGTCTGCATGAAACTTGGCGTTGAGAGTTAGAAGATGCGCCTTGTGTGTAACGTGCTCTCAATACAGACAGACTGGAGTAGAATAGGTCTTCAGCCACCCATGCTTGCTGTAAGAGGCGGCTATGCTTGCTGTAAGAGGCGACTAACGGGATCGGGTGGTCAGGCTCCTTGCCTTTGTTGACGCATGTCGTCGTATCCCAATTGCATGGATCGATGCTCATGATGTCAGTCACTGGATTGTCTGGTCCAGACTTTATTATTGACAGACCACCATCAAATAGCTGGAATATTGCTGTGGATCGATGCTCATGATGTCAATCACTGGATTGTCTGGTCCAGACTTTATTATTGACAGACCGCCATCAAATAGCTGGAATATTGCTGTGGATCGATGCTCATGATGTCAATCACTGGATTGTCTGGTCCAAACTTTATTATTGACAGACCGCCATCAAATAGCTGGAATATTGCTGTGGATCGATGCTCATGATGTCAATCACTGGATTGTCTGGTCCAGACTTTATTATTGACAGACCGCCGTCATATAGCGGGAATATTGCTGAGTAGGCATTAAACAACAAACAAAACCTATCATTACTGACTTCACCGTTCACAGGACCACCACAGTTTGATCTCTATTGTTTAACATCCTCTCATTTCAGACCAAGGGCCACATATAATAGTGACAACCCTTTTTCTGTCCCTCCAAGTTTACATCAAAAGGTTCAGGATTTTAATTCGGTTTATGACCAGTCCATCAACCCCCAGAACAACAAGCACAACGAAGTGGCCAACAATCTCTTTGTGTAAGTAGTAGTGCTGTTACCATTCACGCAAGTATTCGGTGAATCGAATGCTTGTCTCCCCCATGAACATCCGGGTTAGAAATAGCCTTCAGCAACCCATGCTTGTCTCCCCCTGTGAACATTAGGGTTAGAAATAGTCTTCAGCAACCCATGCTTGTCTCCTGTGAACATTAGGGTAAGAAATAGTCTTGAGCAACCCATGCTTGTCTCCCCCTGTGAACATCCGGGTTAGAAATAGTCTTGAGCAACCCATGCTTGTCTCCCCTTGTGAACAATCGGGTTAGAAATAGTCTTCAGCAACCCATGCTTGTCTCCCCTTGTGAACAATCGGGTTAGAAATAGTCTTCAGCAACCCATGCTTGTCTCCCCCTGTGAACATCCGGGTTAGAAATAGTCTTGAGCAACCCATGCTTGTCTCCCCCTGTGAACAATCGGGTTAGAAATAGTCTTCAGCAACCCATGCTTGTCTGCCCCCTGTGAACATTAGGTAAGAAATAGTCTTCAGCAACCCATGCTTGTCTCCCCCTGTGAACAATCGGGTTAGAAATAGTCTTCAGCAACCCATGCTTGTCTCCCCTTGTGAACAATCGGGTTAGAAATAGTCTTCAGCAACCCATGCTTTTCGTAAGAGGCAACTAACGGGATCGGATGGTCAGACTTGCTGACTTGGTTGATGCATGCCATTATATCCCAGTTACATAGATTGATGAGCATGTCGTCAATCACTGGATTGTGTGGTCCAGACTTTATTATTAACAGACTGAGACCGCCTCCGTGGTCTAGTGGTAGAGCGTCCGCCCGGAGAGTGGAAGGTCCGGAGTTCGAGCCCCGACCGCATTAACCAAAAGACATTAAAAGATGGTACTTGTTGTTGCCCTGTCTGGTGCTCGGCATTAAGGGGCTAAAACAAGGACTGGTCGGCTTGGAGTCAGTATACTGTGTCTGAGTGGGGTATTCATGTTAAACTGTGGCATGGTATCTCAGTGGGCTAGCACTATAAATCGGCATCAGTCCGGACTAGTACAAGCAGCCACACAAACGCATGTCGCTATATAAGTGCAATAATCTTGAACGTGACGTTAAACCCCATTTCACCTCACCTCACTTATTAACAGACTGCTGTCATATAGCTTGAATATTGCTGAGTGCAGCGTTAAACAACAAACAAACAACCGAAGAAACCAACTTGAATGTACAATGTTCTGCCCTCAGGTATTTTGCGGAGCTGCTAGGTGAGCATGGCCCTCTGCATGTGAACGATCGGGTTAGAAGTAGTCTTCAGCAACCCATGCTTGTCGTAAGAGGCAACTAACGGGATCGGATGGTCAGACTTGCTGACTTGGTTGATGCATGCCATTATATCCCATTTACATAGATTGATGCGCATGTCGTCAATCACTGGATTGTGTGTTCCAGACTTTATTATTAACAGACCGCTGTCATATAGCTTGAATATTGCTGAGTGCAGCGTTAAACAACAAACAAACAAACAGACGAAGAAACCAACTTGAATGTACAATGTTCTGCCCTCAGGTATTTTGCGGAGCTGCTAGGTGAGCACGGCCCTCTGCATGTGAACGATTCTGTGCTGACCAAGGAGCTGGAGGACTTCCCCATGGAGGCCCGAGAGGTCATAGACACTTACGGAGGTCTTCGAGGCTTCCTGCAGCAGTCGCTGAAGTTCGGACTTATAGACAACTATGTGTGTTTGTTAAAAGACGCTGTGCATGCTCGGTCGCTGGCCGTGGCCCACAAGACCGAGTATCCCACCTTGGGCGCTAAACAGACTGTTCCAAGTGATGTGAAAACTAAACCGCGGGCTGTGAATAGTGTTGTGTCGTCGGATGTGAATAAAGCTTCTAAGATGTCGCTGAACCCTGCTGCCCAGGAGTTCAAGCCACAGCCTAGTGCTGGTGTGTTTGTGGAACATTGTGTCAATAAGGATCCTTTTGTGATTAATGCTATGAATTCGTGTGAAGCTGGATGTGAGATAGATAAGCTTGTGAAAACTGTCAGTGCAGCCCCCAGGGTTAAACCATCCACATATAATTCTCTGGACGACTTTACTCTTCCCTCGCAGCCAAATAGTAGCAAAAGTGCGGAAAAGACGCTTTTAGAAAACATGGACGACATAGACGATTTTCAGTTGTGTGCCGACGATTTAGATGATGACTTAGAGACTACGAACAATTTTTGTGAAGCTGATTGGAGCAGGGAAAGTTGGGAGGGAGGAAGTGACAGTGTGTCGGAAAGTATTTCTTTGGCAAAGATTCGTGGTGTGGGTTCTAAAATCTTGGATTCAGCTCTTGCACCCAGTAGTGTCAAATCGGATGACCTTGACCCTAGCCGTTGCAGTTCAAGGTCATCTCATTCTGAGTTAGGTGAATTTGAACTTGGTTATCGCACTGTATCCCCAGCTCTTCAGAGTCAAGGTTTCAAATCAGCCTATTCCAGAACCACTGTGCAGAAGGAGGTTTCAAATGATGTTTTTTCTTCCAGTTCGTTTCACAATTCTGACAGCTTGCATGGAAACCTAGATTTATTGGATACCAAACGCAAAAATTCATTGGATAAAACTATCATTCCTCCACGTCCTTTTTTGAGTTCTTCATCTAAAGATGCTTTTGGTTCCTTTGACTCCCGACCTAGCAGTTGTGATAGCCCCCTGACCCATGGGGGTGGCGACGCATCAGAGAGCAGTGTGACCAGTATCTGGGGTAGTAGCCCCACCCCCATCTACCCCAAAGCCTCCCAGGATAACGGATTCAACACATTCCAGGACAGGCTGACCAAGACGGCCCAACAGTCAGTGTACACCCCCTTCCCCAGCCTCGCGTCTCTTCAGTCCCAGGACAACACCAGCTCAACATGGTCGCCAGCGGACGGACTCGAGCCTAACACGGCCTCCAGTTTCACAGCTGCAAACACGTCCGAGTCGTATTCGTTGTTTGGACTGGACAAGAGTTCAGTGTTTTCCCAGGACCACAACTGGCTGAAGCCGAAGTCGTCGGTGGATGTGCAAGTGCAGACGATGTACAGCGGCGTGTCGGTGTCGACCAACACGGACCTGGACATCAACAGCCTGTTCCTCCACTACAAGACGATGCAGGAGCAGCACACGCAGCTCGTCGCCACACTGCACAAAGCCCAGGAGGAGAAGATCAGTCTTACGGTAAGGAGGGGCGGTCGGGTAGCCTAGTGGTCAAAGCATTCGCTCGTCACGCCGAAGACCCGGGTTCGATTCCCAACATGGGTACAATGTGTGAAGCCAATTTCTGGTGTCCCCTGTCGTGATATTGCTGGAATATTGCTAAAAGCGGCGTAAAACCATACTCACTCACTCACTCACTATACTTTGTTTATGAGCAAAGCCTTGTGGTTAAAGCGTTAGCTCGTCACGCCAAAGACCCATGATGGATTCCCCACATGTGTACGATGTGTGAAGCACATTATCTGGTGTCCCCCGCTGTGATATTGCTGGAATATTGCTAAAAGCGGCATAAAACAATACTCACTCACTTACTCACTCATTTAGCGCTAAGGTGATCGCTCCTCCCACACTTCAGCATAGGCTTACAACCATCTTTCTCCATTCCAGTGAACAATGCTTTCATAGCAGCATGTCTGATTTCTGAATGTACAAAATCAACGTAAGTTGCCACTTTTGAATACAAATACACAGTGCCATAAGTATTTTTGTAGCCGTCGTTCGTTCGTTCGTATAATTTTAAAAATCGCTTTGACCTAGCTTTGATTAAAATCTGTGAACAGAAACATATCATTTTAGAAATCTGGCCTTTTGTTGTGGGTTTGTTATGGAGCACGATGGCATCTGCACCCAGACAAGAGTACCATCAAAGGAGTATTTGTTAACAGGCAGCAAAAGTTAAAGTATGGGATTCAATATATAAACAAATTGTTTTAGAATATAATGTTGGAGTCAGTGTGTCTTGATCTGTGTATGTCAGATTTGATATTTATACCAAAGATAATGGACCCGTGAAGATTCCGGGATAGAATAGGTCTTCAGCAACCCATGCTTGCCGTAAAAGGCGACTATGCTTGTCGTAAGAGGCGACTAACAGGATTGGGTGGTCAGGCTCACTGACTTGATTGATGAATGTCATCGACCCCAGTTGCGTGGATGGATGCTAATGATGTCAATCACTGGATTGTCTGGTCCAGACTCGATTATTTACAGACCGCCGTCATATAGCTGGAATATTGCCGAGTGCGGAGTTAAACAACAAACAACGCTGCTCTGATGCAAGTTAATATCGGTTTGTGCAACTTTAAGTTATGAGCAGACTGCAGTGAAAGCAGACGGCAATGTGTTCAATAAACAGGCTAATAAATAGCACTTGCTTCAAATTTATACCATGCATACAAGATATTTATAGACCGCCGTCATATAGCTGGAATATTGCTGAGTGCGGCGTTAAACAACAAACCAAACCAAAAAAACAAAGATAATGAGACAGTAAGTAAACCCGTCTTGTAATGCAGGCAGCCACCAAACAGCTGATGCTGGAGAAGATGAAGACAACGCAGGAGCAGCAGATTTACGTGCAGCAGGTGGAGCTGCTGAAGCAACAGATGGTGGCCCTCCAACAGCTCAACCACAGGTCAGCACCACGTCTGTCTCTCCTCATACCCTTCTCGTGCGTTATCCTATTGCCTTTACCATTCATGGAATAACCTCTGAGTAGGGACTTTCTTGAGGTTGTCCCTCTGTTCCAGGGACACCCTCTGCGACACCCACTAACACTGACATATCCTCTGACACGTCCACTGACACCCTCTGGTACACCGACAAACCCTCTCACACACCCACTGACACACCTGATACACCCACTGACACACCCTCTCACACACCCACTGACACACCCACTAACACCTGATACACCGACAAACCCTCTCACACACTCACTGACACACTTTCTCACACACCTACTCATACACCCACTGACACACTTTCTCACACACCTACTGATACACCCACTGACACACCCTCTCACACACCCTCTCACACACCCACTGAGACCCTCTCACCCACCCCCTCATACACCCCCCTCATACACCCCCCTCATACACCCCCCTCATACACCCCCCTAAAACACCCTCTCATTCACCCACTGACACACCTTCTCACACACCCACTGACACCCTCTAACCCACCCACTGACACCCTCTCACACACCGCCTGACACACCCTCTCACACACACCGCCTGACACACCCTCTCACACACACACTGACACCCTCTCACACATCCATTGACACACCCGCTCACACACCCTCTCACACACCCACTGACACACTTTCTCACACACCTACTGATACACCCACTGACACACTTTCTCACACATCTACTGATACCCCCACTGACACACCTTCTCACACACCCTCTCACACACCCTCTCACACACCCACTCATACCCCCCCCCTAAAACACCCTCTCATTCACCCACTGACACACCTTCTCACACACCCACTGACACCCTCTCACACACCCACTGACACCCTCTCACACACCCACTGACACCCTCTCACACACCCATTGACACACCCATTGACACACCCATTGACACACCCTCTCACACACCCACTGACACACCCTCTCACACACCCTCTCACACACCCCCTCATACCCCCCCCCCTAAAACACCCTCTCATTCACCCACTGACACACCTTCTCACACACCCACTGACACACTTTCTCACACATCTACTGATACCCCCACTGACACACCCACTGACACACCTTCTCACACACCCTCTCACACACCCTCTCACACACCCCCTCATTCCCCCCCCACCCCCCCCTAAAACACCCTCTCATTCACCCACTGACACACCTTCTCACACACCCACTGACACCTTCTCACACACCCACTGACACCCTCTCACACACCCACTGACACCCTCTCACACACCCATTGACACACCCATTGACACACCCTCTCACACACCCTCTCACACACCCACTGACACACCCACTGACACCTCAAACACCCTCTCACACACCCACTGACACCCTCTCACACACCCATTGACACACCCGCTCACACACCCACTGACACACCCTCTCACACACCCTCTCACACACCCCCTCATACCCCCCCCCTAAAACACCCTCTCATTCACCCAGTGACACACCTTCTCACACACCCCCTGACACCCTCTCACCCACCCACTGACACCCTCTCACACACCCACTGACACCCTCTCACCCACCCACTGACACACCCTCTCACACACCCACTGACACCCTCTCACACACCCATTGACACACCCACTGACACCCTCTCACACACCAACTGACACCCTCTCACACACCCACTCACACCTCACACACCCTGACACACCCTAACACCCCCACTGACACTCACTGACACACCTACTGACACACTCTCACACACCTACTGACACCCTCTCACATACCCACTGACACACCCTCTCACACACCTACTGATACACCCTCTCACACACCCTCTCACACACCTACTGACACCCTCTCACACCCTCTCACACACCCACTGACACACCTACTGACACCCTCTCACACACCCACTGACACACCCACTGACACCTCACACACCCTCTCACACGCCCACTGACACCCTCTCACACACCCTTTGACACACCCAATGACACACCCTGACACCCTCTCACACACCCACTGACACCCTCTCACACACCCTCTCACACACCCACTGACACCCTCTCACACACCCACTGACACCTCACACACCCACTGACACCCCCACTGACTCACCTACTGACACACCTACTGACACCCTCTCACACACCCTCTCACACACCCACTGACGCACCCTGACAGCCTCTCACACACCCACTGACACACCCACTGACACACCCACTGACACCCTCTCACACACCCTCTCACACACCCTCTCACACACCCACTCACACACCCACTCACACACCCTCTGACAGACCTATGTACCACTGTTACAGCATGGAAGAGAAGCTGAAGCAGGAGAGGTTGAGAACTGAGGAGTACCTGAAGAAGAATGTAGACACCAGGTGAATACCAACCTCAAGTAGAGTTAGTTCAGTAGGGTAACCTAGTAGTAATAGCATCCGCTCATCACGCCGAAAAGCCTTGATCAATTCCCACATGGGTACAGTGTGCGAAGCCCATAATTCCTTTGAATACCCTACCTCTATTACATCATAGCCATATCGCCCCAATTATGTTTCTAGGGTTGTCAGCACCATTCCCGAGACCTGCATCACTTCAGGCTTTCCTACCACATTAAGCTGACACGCCGTGATATAACTGGAATACTGTTAAAAGCGGCGTTAAACCCAACTCACTCACTCACTACATCATAGCCATAACTTCCTGATTTGGCTTCCAAACACGCTAAAAACGCTTTAGATTTTAAACTGTCCGCTACACTGGATCCTCTTTGTCTGGAAGAAGCCTCTGATTCCACCCACACTCGTGAAATCAGAGGTCTCGCCACAGGTCTGGCTTCATGGAACACTGTATCCATTGAACAAGTCATGATATGTCAGAATACCACAAAGAACAGATCCCACCAGTCGCTTGTGTACACTTCTATGATGTAATAGAGGTAGGGTGGACAAAGGAAGTTTTAACACAGTAACCATGGCCTGACTGATTAACTATAGTAATATGAACGAATCAGGTGTTCTTTAACTTAGATTATTATATTTCTTCCATTCAGTTTGTATACAGGCGATTCGCTGTGCAGAGTTGCGTCCCTTGGGCATGCCAGGAACCTATGATTGTAGGTTCGAATCTCCGTTCGCCCTGATTATGTTTCTAGGTTTGTCAGCACCGTACCAGTGCGCGTGGGTTTCACCGAAGTGGTAAACGTCTGAGACCTGCTTCACTTCGGGCTTTCCTCCCACATTAAGCTGACACGCCGCGATATAACTGGAATGCTGTTAAAAGCAGCGTTAAATCCAACTCACTTACTCACAATTGTATACAGGAGACCCGTGTAATATTCTGCATCTGGTAAAGCCCTGTTGTACACACAAGGCTGATGTGAATACAGTGATATTGGTGGAATATTGCGACATAGCTGACTACTGTGTATGTTGCCATGCTTGCCGTAAAAGGCGACTAACGGGATCGGGTGGTCAGGCTCGCTGACTTGGTTGATGCATGTCATTGATCCCGATTTCGTTGATCGATGCTCATATCAATCACTGGATTGTCTGGTCCAGACTCGATTATTTACAGACCGCCGTCATATAGCTGCAATATTGCTGAGTGCGGCGTTAAACAACAAACCAACCAACCAACTGTGTATGTTGACAGAGAGACGTTCCAGAAGGAGAAGGCAGAAATGGTGGCCAGTCTGACAGAGCTGCAGGGTAAATACATCTCTCAGAGGGACAGAGCCATCGCAGCAGAGGTGAGGGAGACGCAAAACTGATTAAAACATATCCCTGGTTCTCATGAAATATTCAGTTTATGGTGCCTACAATCCAGTGTATTCAACCTTCATTTCATGGTACTTATATTCTTTTGGGAAATGGCGCCAGGGCCTCGTTACACAGAGGGATCTTAGCACAAAGGTGATCGTAACTCCAATATTTTAATATAGACTTACGATAGTCGTAGCACTAAGTCACAGGTCTCTCAGTGATATTCTGATGAACTGGGATCTTAGCACTTAGGTGATTATACTTTAACATAGGCTTATGATAGTCGTAGCACTAAGTTTCCGTTTGTGGAATAGGGAACAGGTCTCTCTGTGGTATTCTGATGAACTGGGATCTAAGCACTAAGGTGATTACACTTTAATTTAGGCTTACAATAGTCGTAGCACTAAGTTTCGGTTTGTGGAACAGGGAACAGGTCTCTCTGGGATATTCTTTTAATAGTCTTCCCCAAAATGGTGGAAAACGTAATTTGTTCTCTGAATTATACAAACAAATAAATTGGACATGGTCACATACAACAAATGTCACTTGTGCGTAAATCTAATTCGACTGGATGACTGATGTTTTTTTGGCGTCATGTCATTTGAAATAAGATTAAAAAATAAGCCATGGTAGGGACTGTTGTTTGTTGTTTAACGCCGCATTCAGCAGTATCCCAGCTATATGAAGGCAGTCTGTAAATAATCAAGTCTGGAGCAGACAATTCAGTGATTGATGTCATGAGCATCGATCTACACAATTGGGATACGATGACATGACAAACAAGTCAGCGAGCCCGACCACCCGATCCCTTAAGTCACCTCTTATGACAAGCATAGTTGCCTTTTACAGAAGGCATGGTTTGCTGAAGACCTATCCTACCGGATCTTCACGGGGAATGTGTCACGGGTATTTACAATAGGCTGAACTGCATGTGTGTATACTATTTATACAAAGGAAACCTATTCATTTCCTTGTTTGACCAAAATCAAAATACCAACTCTTCCTTTTTCCTTCACAGCAAGAATACGTCCAGCTGAAGATGCAGGTTTCCTTACAGAGCTTCAGCGCCGCCAAGAGAGAAGCGACATTTCACCACCACCACGTCCTCACCTACGTCCGCAAGTATGTCATCCCTAAATCTGTCCTGTGCTTGCATCCTTATCCAGTTCCTCCCTCCGTTCCTCACCCCGTCCCTCACCCCGTCCCTAACCCCGTACCTAACCCCATTTCCCTCACCCCCTGTCCCTAACCCCGTACCTAACCCCATGTCCCTAACCCCATCCCTAACCCCGTACCTAACCCCATGTCCCTCACCCCCTGTCCCTAACCCCTTGTCCCTCACCACCTGTCCCTAACCCCGTGTCCCTAACCCCGTGTCCCTCACCCCCTGTCCCTAACCCCATCCCTAACCCAATGTCCCTAACCCCGTAACTAACTCCATGTCCCTAACCCCATCCCTAACCCAATGTCCCTAACCCCATCCCTAACCCAATGTCCCTAACCCCATCCCTAACCCAATGTCCCTAACCCCATCCCTAACCCAATGTCCCTAACCCCATCCCTAACCCCATGTCCCTAACCCCATCCCTAACCCTATGTCCCTAACCCCATGTCCCTAACCCCATCCCTAACCCCATGTCCCTAACCCCGTACCTAACACATCACGTCACGTCACGTCACGTCACGTCACATTCCAGGAAGACAAACATGACCTCCCCGCCCCACCCCGTCTCACCTCACCTCAAACCACCTCACCTCACCTCTGAAGCCCAAGTCGTTCACCTATACTCTGCCTGTTTGTCCAGGAAGACAAACATGACCACCCCATCTTACCTCACCTTAAACCACCTCACCTCACCTCACCTCCCTAAACTCACCTCACCTCCCAAAACTCACCTCACCTCACCTCCCTAAACTCACCTCACCTTACCTCACCTTAAACCACCTCACCTCACCTTCCTAAACTCACCTCACCTCAAACCACCTCACCTCACCTCACCTCCCTAAACTCACCTCACCTCACCTCCTAAGCCCAAGTCACTCACCTTTTCTCTGCCTGTGTTGTCAGATTCCAGGAAGACAAACGCGACCTCCCCGCCAAGGTGAAGCAGATCCTGTCACATCTCTCAAGCGTAATCGAGACCTGCGACGCCAGGATAGCAGACATTAAGGTGAGAGAGCTACTCTGTAGAGTTAACACGGATGATCACAAGGTTGAAACCCAGATTTGCCTTCACGATGCTTCATGGTTGGGTTGTACCTTTAATTCCCTCCTGCCGTGCCGTGCCGTGCCGTGCCGTGCCGTGCCGTGCCATGCCATGCCATGGTGAACTGAAATACTGTTCCTAGTGAGTTAACACAGACAGTAATGCTGTGGTTTCAGCTTCCAATAAGCAAACTTGTGTGTTTGATAGCCTTGTTATTGTCTAGTTACAGCGTGTATTGATAACATTGTCTAGTTACGGTGTGTATTGATAACATTGTCTAGTTACAGTGTGTATTGATAATGTTGTCTAGTTACAGTGTGTATTGATAACGTTATCTAGTTACAGTGTGTATTGATAACGGTGTCTAGTTACAGTGGGTATTGATAACGTCTAGCCTGAGTGTGTATTGATAATGCTGTCTAGGTACAGTGTGTATTGATAGCCTTGTTATTGTCTAGTTACATTATGTATTGATAACCTTGTTATTGTCTAGGCTCAGTATGTATTGATAACCTTGTTATTGTCTAGGCTCAGTGTGTATTGATAACCTTGTTATTGTCTAGGCTCAGTATGTATTGATAACCTTGTTATTGTCTAGTTACATTATGTATTGATAACCTTGTTATTGTCTAGTTACAGTGTGTATTGATAACCTTGTTATTGTCTAGTTACAGTGTGTATTGATAACCTTGTTATTGTCTAGTTACAGTGTGTATTGATAACCTTGTTATTGTCTAGTTACAGTGTGTATTGATAACCTTGTTATTGTCTAGTTACAGTATGTATTGATAACCTTGTTATTGTCTAGTTACAGTGTGTATTGATAACCTTGTTATTGTCTAGTTACAGTGTGTATTGATAACCTTGTTATTGTCTAGTTACAGTATGTATTGATAACCTTGTTATTGTCTAGTTACAGTGTGTATTGATAACCTTGTTATTGTCTAGGCTCAGTATGAGAAGAACGTCCAACTGCTCAAGGAAGGCCAGACTCTTGGTGACCTCCCAGCCTTCACTGTGGCCACGCCCCCAGTTCCCATGCCACCGGAGATAGCTGCACTGGTCAGTACACTCATATCCAACGATAATTCTGAAACATTATTACCGTATTTGCCATAGTGAGCACCTTGCTGAAATGAGAGTCCCTGACCTGACCAATCTGCTGGTACTCCTTATAAGTTCCCGCCACTCAAACCAGACCCGTGAAGATCCGGGGTTGAATTGGTCTTCAGCAACCCATGCTTGCTGTAAAAGGCGACTATGCTTGTCATAAGAGGCGACTATCGGGATGGGGCGGTCAGGCTCACTGACTTGATTGATGCATGTCATCGTATCCCCACTGCGTGGATCATTTTATCACTGTTTCAGCTAAGCTCCTTCAGTACCGCTCAGTCTAGGTATGGTTCAGTTTTCAAGTGCCCAAGGTGCTTATTATGGCTGATAATAATAAATGCTTTTATATATATACATACCGTATTCCACGTAATAAGCGCCCAAGGCAATATTTGCTAATATATTGGCAAGTGAACAATCCCAATTAGCATCCCTTCCGATTGATCAATGTACACAAGTCTTATTTATTCGTGTATAATACTCGTGTGTTAATTATGGACAATGAAATTCTGGGAAAATATATCTGTCGTATATAAACAGTTCAAACCGTCAGCATAAACCACAAAATTTACGATCTTTCAACTCTGTTTTTTTTTTTCACAAAAATAATATTCTAATAAGAGCCCCCTATTTCTAATTTTGAGAGCGCCCTGGGCGCTTATTACGTCGAATACGGTATATATTTTTATAAAAATCACTTCAGTAGATACAATTATTATGCATTTGTAGATGTGGACAGATTGTGTGTACTGTGAGGAAATAGCCATATAATATAGTGACCACAACATATGTTACTGGAAAAAAGCTTTTGAGGAGTTTTGAGTCCCAAAGCCCAAGTCATGTTATTAGGGTCTGAAAACATTCAGTAATTTTAAAAGAAAATTAGCATTCACCACTTACTTGTTTGTTTATATGGTGTTGGCTAAACCCTAAAAGGGGCTCAGATCTAGACAACCCTAAATGGGCCCCCAATAGACAACCCCAATTGCCCCCTTAGGTAGACAAGCCTAAATGGGCCCCATAAGCTAGACAAGCCTAAATGGACCTGCTAAACTGGACAACCCTAAACTGGCCCCCAATCCAGACAACCCTAAATGGGCCCCCAATCCAGACAACCCTAAATGGACCCCCAATCTAGACAACCCGAATTGGACCCATAAGCTAGACAACCCTAAATGGGCCCCCAGTCAAAACAACCCTAAATGGGTCCCCAATCTAGACAACCTGAATGGGCCCTAAGGAATATAACTCTAATGGGCGGCCCCCTAAGCTAGACAACCCGAATTGGCCCCATAAGCTAGACAACCCTAAATGGACCCCCTTAGCTAGACAACCCGAAATGGGCCCCCAATTCGGACACCCCTAAATGGGCACTGATGAGTGAGGTAACTCGAGTCAAGGAACACTAGCCAGAGCAGATGGCTGCAATGGTATAGACACAAGTGAGTCCTACATCTCTATAAACCCATTGGACAAGAAACATGAAGGACTTGTCTTGCGAAGGCTGACAAATGGACACTTTGTTTTTCAGATGTCGCAGATCTTCGGTACAGGTACAGTCAACAGCTCCAAGCTCTCCATGCGCCTGTCACCAACTGAATCGGGCAGCAAGTCCCTACAGATGTTCCAGTCTCCCCCCAACTCCCACTCCGCGAAGGCCAGCAATGGGGGCACCCCCCAACAGGCCCCGAAGTCTATTGCCACCACCCTCACCTCCCAGGCAGCGAAGTCCAGCAATGGCCTCCACAACGGCACTATGTTACAGCCTAAGCCTATCCAGCCTCTTGGCTTTGCAGGGGGGATGCAGGTGGCCCTCGCAAAGCCTGCCCGGGTTCCCATGACGACCGCCCAGATCCATGCCAGCCTCTTGAACAGCCCGTCCCTGCAGCCTCCCACGCTGGCCAAGATGGTATCTCCGCAACAAAGCAGGAACAGTTATGACAAGTTGATCGCTGCCTTGCAGAGTATATTCCCCAACTACAACAAGTAAGAGCTTTATTATTATTTATCCTTTGGTAATTACTAGGGCTGCAACGAGTACACTATGAGACGAATACGATTCTTATCCCGAATATAGGGTAACGAGTACGAATAGCAAGTCAGCAGTTGATGTATTATTTGTTATATTCACCGAAACAATAACAACATAAATTATTTGACATGGTTTGTTAATTATTAATATATTATACATTTATATACTGCACTTATCCAGGAACTAGTACCTGCACAAATGCTACAATGACCAGTGACCACAATACTGTCAAATTAAATATTATGAGAGTATTGTCTTTTGAAGAAATCTATGCATATAATATGTTCTTATGGATATTTTTAGGTAAAAGGTATGTAAATGCACATGATTGCATATTCATAAGTATTCGATTCTAGTGGCCACGAATAACGAATTCAATTCATAAATGGATACGGTTAGATTCACCGAATACGTGAGTGAATGGTATCAGCCCTAGTAATCACCTACCAGTGCCAATACTGTTGACTTCCAGTGCCAATACTGTTGACTACCAGTGCCAGTACTGTTGACATCCAGTGCCAATACTGTTGACTACCAGTGCCAGTACTGTTGACTACCAGTGCCAGTACTGTTGACTACCAGTGCCAATACTGTTGACTACCAGTGCCAATATCGTTGACTACCAGTGCCAATACTGTTGAATTCCAGTGCCAATACTGTTGACTTCCCTTGTTAAGTTTGCACATTTGTTATCTTATTACTTTTGTTGTCCTTACAGGTACATCTATATGTTCTCTGCTTCATAGCAATTATTCATCTGATGAGGGAGTAATTATGATGATGATGATGATGATTTAACGAGAGCTTCCAGTGTTGCCGATTTCACCCTCGGGAAACATGGTGGTCCTCATAATAAACATTGATAAAGAAGTTGACAGCCATAAATTCTCTTCCTTTATTATTATATACTACTCAAAAGAAGTTAAGGATCACCCGATTCTTTCATATTACAATAGTTAATCTCTCATGCCATGACAGATTAACATTACCAATATGAAAGAATCGGGTGATCCTTAACTTCTTTTGAGTAGTATAGTTGATCAGGTGTTATCTGTGGCCACAACTTGATGAAAAAATGGGTCACTTATAAGTTGTTATCTGCTTCCATCACTTGCGAAACAAAATTAATGTCGCTTTGTTATTTAAGTTTACTAGCTGTTATCTGCTGCATTTTGTCCCCCAGGTCGGAGTTTCTTGGTCTGATCCGAGAGTTGCGGGAGTCCCGTGGGGGGTCACTGACAGGCATGGGGTTGGAGGACATTGTGAAGAACATCACTGACACAGTGCTGGAGAGAGAGGGCACGCCCCTCAACACACAGGTAATTGTCCCTGTCAGTCAGTCACTGTACTTGTATCACATAGATAGGTGGGTCACCGACACAGTGCTGGAGAGAGAGGGCACGCCCCTCAACACACAGGTAATTGTCCCTGTCAGTCAGTCACTGTACTTGTATCACATAGATAGGTGGGTCACCGACACAGTGCTGGAGAGAGAGGGCACGCCCCTCAACACACAGGTAATGGGTCCTGTCAGTCAGTCACTGTACTTGTATCACATAGATAGGTAGGTCACCGACACAGTGCTGGAGAGAGAGGGCACGCCCCTCAACACACAGGTAATTGTCCATGTCAGTCAGTCACTGTACTTGTATCACATAGATAGGTGGGTCATTCACACAGTGCTGGAGAGAGAGGGCACGCCCCTCAACACACAGGTAATTGTCCATGTCAGTCAGTCACTGTACTTGTATCACATAGATAGGTGGGTCACCGACACAGTGCTGGAGAGAGAGGGCACGCCCCTCAACACACAGGTAATTGTCCATGTCAGTCAGTCACTGTACTTGTATCACATAGATAGGTGGGTCACCGACACAGTGCTGGAGAGAGAGGGCACGCCCCTCAACACACAGGTAATTGTCCATGTCAGTCAGTCACTGTACTTGTATCACATAGATAGGTAGGTCACCGACACAGTGCTGGAGAGAGAGGGCACGCCCCTCAACACACAGGTAATGGGTCCATGTCAGTCAGTCACTGTACTTGTATCACATAGATAGGCGGGTCACCGACACAGTGCTGGAGAGAGAGGGCACGCCCCTCAACACACAGGTAATTGTCCCTGTCAGTCAGTCACTGTACTTGTATCACATAGATAGGTAGGTCACCGACACAGTGCTGGAGAGAGAGGGCACGCCCCTCAACACACAGGTAATTGTCCATGTCAGTCAGTCACTGTACTTGTATCACATAGATAGGTGGGTCATTCACACAGTGCTGGAGAGAGAGGGCACGCCCCTCAACACACAGGTAATTGTCCATGTCAGTCAGTCACTGTACTTGATATTTGACTGCTGCCACCACACTCTGCAGCACTTGGACATCTTGGGGATATCATTTAAAGTATGTTGGCTTTCTGTCCCTGGGAAATGCTTTTGTCACATTATTATCTCACATATATTATGTGGAGAGGGTCTAGTTGATCCATTGTGAAGAAAAAATTCTTTAACAGTATCGAAGCTTTTACTGCATGTAATTGGTAAAGGTTCTTTTGCGTATAGGTCAAGGTGTCAGTGAAGGTCATTTTGCTGTTTGAGTTGGTGCATTGATTTCCATATAGGTACATTATGTTATACTTTCTCTCATTATTATACTTTGTTTATGAGCAAAGCCTAGTGGTTAAAGCGTTAGCTCGTCACGCCAAAGACCCGGGTTCGATACCCGACATGGGTACAATGTGTGAAGCCCATTTCTGGTGTCCCGTTGCTGGAATATTGCTAAGATCGGCGTAAAACCATACTCAGTCACTCACGCCCCACACTGTCAATGACCCACGTATCAGTGTCCTTGACCCACTCTGAAGGTCATTCATGAATAATGAATTATGTTCATGCTTGTTCCACAGACCCCTACTGCTCCACCTCCAGGATTCAGCAACTCTTGGGGCGTGCACCTCGGCAGCGGCGGCGGCGGCATTAACAGCAGCAGCTACAAGCAGCTGGACCTGTTCCTAGACGTGGAGGAGAACCCATGCGCCATCTGCCACGAGGAGCTGGAGAACCAGGAGACCCGAGACCTGGACTGTGGACACACCTTCCATGTGGAGGTAGGGCTGTCACACCTCGTACCTGGTACACGTATCTCTGCGTACCTTGTGCACGTATCTCTGCGTACCTTGTGCACGTATCTCTGCGTACCTGGTACACGTATCTCTGTAGTAGACCCGAGACCTGGACTGTGGACACACCTTCATTAGACTGTGCTAACACACAAGGATGTGTAACAGATGTATTTCTAAGATATTGTGCACAAGATACTATAGGGGTCTGTGACTTATGTTAACCTATGAGAATTCTTAGTGTTACTGCATTGTAGTCCTTGATAGAGCATTTACTGAACATAGATGCTCCCGTAAGAGACCACTATGCTTGTCGTAACAAGCAACTAACAGGATTGGGTGGTCACACCTAAAAGATGTTAAAAGATGGTACTTGTTGGAACCCTGGCACCGGCATTAAGGGGCTAAAACAAGAACTGGTCGGCTCAGAGTCAGTATACTGTATCTGAGTGGGATATTCATGTTAACCTGCGGCATGGTCTCTATGTGGGCTATCCCTATAAATCGGCATCAGTCCAGACTAGTACACGCACGCAGTCGCTATATAAGTACAATAATCTTGAATGCGAGGTAAAACCCATTTCACCTCACCTCTGCTTGTGTTGTGTTTCAGTGTATCCGGACCTGGTTTAAGGAACAAAGCACCTGCCCCAACTGTCGCGTCCACGCCCTGCTGCCAGATGACTTCCCTACTCTCAAATAAAGCACTTGGAGCAAACATATATTTTCATAATTTTTTTTTAATTATTATTATTTTAATTCCTTGAGTGTTTGCTACAGATGGACACATACAGAAGCATTCCTGTGTCTGTATAACACATGAACTGACACAGCATACAGACATCCTAACACATACCAACACCGTATAGTGACATAGCATAATAAGTGATACAGTCACAATATTGTTTGCATTATAGTGACATTTATGCCGCGATATCATCAGAATATATTTTGCTACCTTCTTTTCTTGCATAAATTCTGTTGTGTTTGCATGTTTGTGTTAAGGTGTGTGTTCATCAGGTCAAATGTGATTATTTGACATTGTCATGCTACAGAAACATTCACTGGAAGAAGGTGTGGTTGGTCTTGTCCAATGGATGCAATGTCAATATTGCTAAATGTGGTGTCGAACCCTACTCACTCACTCACTGTATGAAACGGAAATAATAACGTTGAATGAGTTTGTCTGAAAGTGAGTGTTAAAAATTGGCATTAATCCTGTAGTCCTTGCCAAACTGCCCAACAGTTTATGTAAAAATTGCTAGTTCTAGGGGTATGTGTTATCGTTATAAGGTCTAGTGGGCTAAAACTGTTACTTTCTATCGCTGTAAGTTTATCTTAAGACAGAATGAAATTTTTGACGTGTCTGGCTTGAGATGTGAGATGTGCATTAAGAAGGCTCTTAGAAGTGAATGCATGTTATCACAGACTGGCTATTGATTCTCTTGGGGAAAACCTGCTGCATTTGAAGGGTGGCAAAAAAATGCAAGTTGGCTTGGGATGGATCTATACCAGCAAAGTATTAAGGAGGGGGTGGTATAAAGAATTCCTTTAGTCAATAACTGTTGGTACTTCCCATACTTTGTTGTGGTCAATAGTCTTTATGCGAAGATCCTGTTATGGGACCTACAATACTCATACCACAAAGATACTATAGTGGGATTTACAATAATATTAGTACTAAGATCCTGTTGTGGGACCTACACTAGTATTAGTACTAAGATCCTGTTGTTGGACCTACACTAGTATAAGTACTAAGATCCTGTTGTTGGACCTACACTAGTATTAGTACTAAGATCCTGGTTTGGGACCTACACTAGTATAAGTACTAAGATCCTGTTGTTGGTCCTACACTAGTATAAGTACTAAGATCCTGTTGTTGGACCTACACTAGTATAAGTACTAAGATCCTGGTTTGGGACCTACACTAGTATTATTACTAAGATCCTCATGTTGGACCTACACTAGTATTATTACTAAGATCCTCATGTTGGACCTACACTAGTATTATTACTAAGATCCTCATGTTGGAACTACAATTATCACAGCACTAAAGCCCTGTTATGAATTGGAGACCGAGATCATCATGAAAATGAAGATGTTGACACTTATCACAATCCATGTAATGTTGACACTTATCACAGTCCATGCCATGTTTACAGCGAGTGAGGGGAGGGGATGTCACATGATCTATCAAGCTTTGTTATATATATATATACTTGATGTTATTACTTGCTGAATGTCATACATCCTTTGATGGAGTTGAGCCATGTCCTTCATTTTTGTCATCCATCATTTAGATGTACTGATTTTCTCTTAATAAATATTTGAATTTCATGGTGGCATCGTTGTTTTCGATCAACTGGTCAGCTGATAAGTGATAAGACCAACTGACTGTCCGATTCCAGGTGAGAATATAGGCCCTCAGCAATCTATGCCTGTCGTATGAGGTGACTAAATGGATCAGGTTGTCAGGCTCGGTGACTTGCTTGATGGAGTGACATCATTTCCCAATGGATTGATGCTTGTGGTTGGTTGGTTTGTTGTTTAATGCCGCACTCAGCAGTATTCCAGCTATATGACGGCGGTCTGTAAATAATCAAGTCTGGACAATCCAGTGACTGACATCATGAGCATCGATCCACGATATAGGGATCGATGACACGCATCAACCAAGTCAGCGAACGTGACCACCCGATCCCATTAGTCGTCTCTTACGACAAGCATAGTCGCCTCTTACGGCAAGGATGGGTTGCTGAAGACCTATTCTCTTGATGCTTATGACGTGAATCACTGGATTGTCTGATCCAGGTTCAATTATTGACAGGGTGCCATCCTATGGAACACTTGTACTGTACCTGTTCACTTGAAGTAATTGATTGTATGATTAGCTTTCTTTGACTGCGCAGATTGTCTGTGGAAGTGTGCGTGTGTGTGAGAGAGAGAGCCATGAATTGTTTGATTGGCATACTTGGACGTTGATGGATTACAAAGTAGACACTATTTATTTGATGAAAATCAGTCAACAGAGATCAAGGCTATTTCATCCCATCTGCCTACTATGAACTCATTAAGCAATAATCACACCAAGGTAAACTTATCCTGTTTAATTGGCTTCCTGTCACATTGGCTTCCGACTACATTTGTATGTGTTCTCTGTCCACCATGTTGTGGCAGTATTATCCTTCTGTTGTCATTACTTACTCATGTTATCCCACTCATGTATGCAATTGTTGTTACTGTTAATCCTCTACTATTAATCCTCCACCAACTATATATATTCTGTACAATGTTCCTCATTCAAATACTCGGTCGGGATGATGTTTTCGAGTGACCTCCCGGAAGTGTTGTGCGCTTCCGCAGGCGTGGGTGAGTAAGGAGCTGGAATGTCTGCGAGTGTGGCGTTGCGGGTGTCAGTCATGTTGTTTGGGTGTTGTGTTGGAGAGTTGGAGAGCGTGTGTTGTGGTGAGTGGTGGTGGAGTGGGAGTGGTGTTTTGGGGAGGTGAGTTGGTTTGTTGTTTTTACTTGGTGAGTTGTGTTAGGAGGCGGAGGAGGTTGCGGTGGTTATTTGTTGTTGGTTTTAGTAGGAGGGTTTGTGAAATGGATTAATTATTAAAGATTTATTTTGTTGCTGGAAGGCTGGGATTAGGTGAGACAAGTGGAAAGCGGGGATTAGGAGATATTTAGTCGAAGGAGTGGAGGTATGTGAGTGGTGGGCATGGGTGGTGAGTAGGAAAGAGCGTGCGTTGTGTTAAGAAGAAGGGGGGATTAGCTGTTTTTTTGTTTTTAGGAGTTGGGTCAAAGGGTGTGTTTGAGTGGTGGGTGTGGGTAGCGAGTAGAAATGAGTGCGAGCTGTGTTAGGGAGATGGGGGAGGATAAGGTGTTGGTTACTTATAAGAGTTGAGTATGGCGAAAACACGACACACACCACCCCCACCAAACCAGCTAACTCGCCACCTCAAAACACAAAAAAACGCAAACTCGACACATCCACTCCACCTCCATCGCCCACACCCTCCCCGGCCGCCTTCCTCACCACCTTCGCCCTCTACTTCTTCTCAGCAGGCTCAGGCACCACTCTCTCACTAGAACTTTCGGCAGATAAAATAGGACTTTGGTTTAAAAGAGAAAAAATAAATTACAACAATATTAAAAAAGCCAACAAAGGATACCAGATAATCTTCCCTAACCGAGAATCTTACAACGCAGCAAATAAAATAACTCAAATATTCCACGTCACGGTAATCAAACAAACACTTAATTGGCAACAATATACACGAGGCGTAATTAGGGTTAACCCAAGGGAAACAAATGAGGACTTACAATTATACTCTCTAGAAGCTAACATAAACCAAGACCAAAACCCTCAACCCCTAATCACCAGCACGCGTAGAATAACCTCAACTAGAAACGGAAAAACGGTCCCAACCTCCATTGTCACCTGCATCTAAACAACTCCTCCCTACACCACACCCAAACACCATCCCACAAACAAACACCACACCCATAACCGACAGCTCTGTCTGGGACCCCTACCGAGAAACCGCACCCACCTCACACATGCAAGCAGCCACTCAACCAACCACGAACCCTCCCACATCTCACATAGCCAAAACATCAACCCCCGCATGCAAAACAAACCTCAAAATGACCACCACAACACAACCCTCATCCAAGCACCCTACAGCCCATATGGTAACAACACTCTCCCACAAGCAAGCACAACAACAAAACACAAACACTAAGAAATCATCAGCTACACCCATCCCACAAACACCTTCACAATCCTCCACATCACATACCTCCCCCATGGAAACTCAATCAGCTAAAACTAATCTAACCGATGACGAAGATTTCTCCACTACTGAGGAAACAATAGACACTACTCCAACTAAAACAAACCAAACTCCCCAACCAGCCAACACCCAAAACCTAAATAACCTCACCTTACTCCTAGCATAAATGCATAGTCAAAACTCACCAAAAGCTGGCATGAAATCCTTCCACAAAGTAGCTTTTAATCTAAAAATAACCGATCTTCCCTTCTTCCTCTTTAACCTCCATCTAAAAGAACTCGCCGAATAAAATGAAAACTAAAAACTAAATCACCAATCATCCGAAATCCAATATTCGAAGGACTAAATATTTTTCAGTGGAACGCCAACGGACTCACCTCCCACGGCCATGAACTAAAAACTAAATTTAAACTAAATAAAGGCCCTCACATTGCTTGTATACAGGAAACCAAATTCTAAAAAAAATCCAAATTCACACTACCTAACTACAACTCAATTAGAACCGACAGAGCTAAAGCAAAAACAAGAAGAGCCGCAGGAGGACTAATCATATTTATCAGGGAAGATATAAATTACGAAGAAATAAAAATAGACACGCCAAACCTAGAAGCCAACGGCATTAAAATCACAGTAAATAACCGAAACATAAACATCATAAATATTTACCACTGGGCGGAACAAAAAGTCCAACCTGAGGATCTAAACAAACTACTCCAAATAAGCGATAAATCTACTATATTCCTAGGAGACTTTAACGCTCACCATCCTACATGGAGCATAGATGATAAAATAGATAATCATGGCAAATTAATCTCCGAATGGATAGAAACAAACGACCTAGTACTCCTTAATAGCAACCAACCCACGAGGTACGATAAGATAAACCAAAAAATGTCGGCTATCGACCTAACCATATGCACCGCAGATCTAGCCCAAAGTACTCAATGGGAAGTGCACGACGTCCCGCTAGGTAGTGACCACTTCCCCATAAACATAACCATAGGAAATACAAACGTACCAATCCAAACTGAAAACCAAGAACCAAAATTCCATTACAATAAAGCTAACTGGGACCAATTCCAAGATATCTGCAACGAAGCTAACTTAAACGAAATAGAAAATAATGATCCAGAAACCTATTGTAAAAACCTAACAGACTATATAATAAACGCAGCCAAAACCTCCATCCCCTTCAAAACATCTAAGACAGGCAAACCCACGGTACCATGGTGGAATGAGGAAATAGAACAGACTAGACAAACGTAAATCAGCCTTCAATAAAGCAAAACGCGACTACAAATATTTAAACATAGCCCACGAACTAAACCACCAGGTTCAAAAACTAGTCCAAATAGCCAAAAGTAGAGACTGGAAAAAATTCTGCGAAGGTATAAATAACCGTACAGATGCCAGAATGGTCTGGCGCAAAATCCACGCCATCAGAGGCTTAAAACGACATAAAAAAAACCCTAACATTGACAATTCAACCAACCCCGCCCAAAAAGCAAATAATCTCGCCAACCACTTTTCGGCCGTTAGCAGTAACACCAACTTCAGTAAAAAATTCCAAGATAAACTTAAAACAGAAAACAAACCCACAAAAGAACCAAACAATAACAATCTAGAAATAAATCAACCCTACACAATGGAGGAGCTCCTCTACGTAATCCAAAACAGGAAAAAGGGCACAGCCCCAGGATTAGACCTAACTTCTTACCAAATAATTAAAAAACTCCCCCTAAAACTACTCCAGGCACTACTCAAACTATACAATCTCATCTACCTAAACGGACAGGTTCCTACTCCCTGGAAACAGGCCCTAGTCATACCAATCCCTAAACCTAATAAACCAGCTAATCAAGCTAACTCATATAGACCAATATCCCTAACTTCAAACTTATGTAAAGTAATGGAATCAATGGCTAAAAATAGATTACAACATTACTTAACCCAAAATAACATCATAAACCCAGATCAAAGCGGTTTCACTCCTGGCCGCTCAACCCTAGATAACCTCGCCCGACTAGAACAAGATATTAAGACAGGACAACTAAATAAACAATATACCACAGGCATCTTCTTAGACTTCTCTAAAGCTTTCGACATGGTATGGCACGATGGGCTAATACAAAAACTTAAAAAAATAGGACTCAATGGTCAGATAATAAACTAAACAATCGTAAAATAACCGTGGGTATAGACCAAACTCTATCGGACCAATGTCCCCTAGAAAATGGTACTCCACAGGGCAGTATCCTCAGCCCCACCCTCTTCAATATAATGATAAACGATCTATTCGAGGGCCTATGCCCTAAAGTAAACACATCAAAATTCGCGGATGATGGAGCCATCTGGATCCGCACTAAAAGCATGAACATGGTCCAAAATCTACTCCAAAAATCTCTTAATAAAATACAACAATGGGCTGACAAATGGGGCTTCTCCCTTAACTCAGAAAAAACAACAGGAATAGTATTCAAACATAAAAACATGAAACCCGCCTCCCCAATCCTCCAGCTAACCAATCAAACATCAAATTTCAAAAACAAACCAAATTCTTAGGACTAATTTTCAATGAACATCTCACCTGGGATGCTCTCATCCAAAACCTAACAACTAAATGCAGTAAAGACCTAAACACCCTCAGATGCCTAACTGGCTCTAACTGGGGAGCATCCAAAGATACCCTCCTCTCTCTCTACATATCACTAATTAGATCAAAACTAGACTACGGCTGCGCCATATACAACACCCTAAACAACTCTCTATCTAAACAAGTATTTGTCACAGAGTGACGAAATATCCCCCGCCATATACACCATAGTACCAAATATGAAGACAATCCAGCGATTAGTTCTTGAGATATTGTGGCAACACTGTTTTCCAACTCCAAAAACAGATTTGCCTGCTGTGACCTTGAAAATGGGGTCAAGGTCACCAAATCTGACAGGTGTATGCGGTGTCTGTATATACACTATAGTTCCAAATATGAAGACAATCCAGCGATTAGTTCTTGAGATATCGCGGCAACACCGTTTTCTAACTCCAAAAGCAGATTTGCCTGCTGTGACCTTGAAAATGGGGTCAAGGTCACCAAAACCGACTGGTGTCTGCGGTGTCTGTATATACACCATAGTTCCAAATATGAAGACAATCGAGAGGTTTAGTTCTTGAGATATCGCGGCAACACCGTTTTCCAACTCTAAAAGCAGATTTGTCTGCTGTGACCTTGAAAATGGGATCAAGGTCACCAAAACCGACTGGTGTCTGCGGAGTCTGTATATACACCATAGTTCCAAATATGAAGACAATCCAGTGTTTAGTTCTTGAGATATCGCGGCAACACCGTTTTCCAACTCTAAAAGCAGATTTGTCTGCTGTGACCTTGAAAATGGGATCAAGGTCACCAAAACCGACTGGTGTCTGCGGAGTCTGTATATACACCATAGTTCCAAATATGAAGACAATCCAGTGTTTAGTTCTTGAGATATCGCGGCAACACCGTTTTCCAACTCTAAAAGCAGATTTGTCTGCTGTGACCTTGAAAATGGGATCAAGGTCACCAAAACCGACTGGTGTCTGCGGTGTCTGTATATACACCATAGTTCCAAATATGAAGACAATCGAGAGGTTTAGTTCTTGAGATATCGCGGCAACACCGTTTTCCAACTCTAAAAGTAGATTTGCCTGCTGTGACCTTGAAAATGGGATCAAGGTCACCAAAACCGACTGGTGTCTGCGGAGTCTGTATATACACTATAGTTCCAAATATGAAGACAATCCAGTGTTTAGTTCTTGAGATATCGCGGCAACAAACAGGTGGGACGTACGGACGGACGTACGGACGGACGGACGTACGGACGGACGGACGGTCGTGAATACTATATCCCCCGCTTCGCGCTTTCCCGCGGCGGGGGATAAAAACTTGACTCAATACAATATCAGGCTCTCAAACTAATTACACGCACCCAACATGGCACCTCCTACACCTCACTTCAGGCCTTAACAGGAGAAATGCCACTAAGTCTACGCAGGGAACAGCTAAGCTTAAATTTCTGGGCCGCGTCCCAATCAAACCCTCTCATCCAAAACTTAATAAACCAAAACATCAGCCCCAAAAACCAAGCTCTAGCTCGTAAACACCCCTTACTTACCCCAATATCCCAAAGAATAACAAACTACCTAAATGAACACCAAATTAAAAATCTTAAACAAAACTGCAAACAATCAAATATCTTCACCCCTAAACTTAAAATACCCAAAATAGACACAACACTAGCTAGCCAAATAAATAAACAAACCGACCCAAACATAGGTAAAACTACCACACTAGCATACATACACGAAAATTGGCCAAATTGGTGTCACATTTACACAGACGGATCCTCAGATCCGACCTCCAAACACACAGGTTTCGGAGTCCATACCACACAACCAACTAAAACCACACGATCCTTCCGACTCCCAAACAACCAATCAATATTCACGGCAGAACTAATGGGCATGGCCTCAGCCCTCCATAATCAAGAATCCAAAAAACACAAAAATATCCTAATACTTAGCGACTCCCTAAGTGGACTGCAAGCCCTTCAAAACAAAAATACCAAAAACCGACCTAAATTAATAAATCAAATACTTAAAAGCTCCAACGACCTAACTAAGGCAGGCAAACAAATAACCTTCTTGTGGATACCCGCCCACGTAGGAATATACGGTAACGAAAACGCCGATAAAGCAGCTAAACTATCCCTCAAAATCCCAGAAATAAGCTTAAACTTACCCATCTCAAAATCAGAAATTAAAAGTGTAAACAAGCAAAAACTCACAAAAAAATGACAACCTATATCTAAACTCAAATAGCCAAATCAAAAAAGTGCTCAGCAAACCACTAACCAAACCCAAAATTCTCAATCCATCGAAAAAAATCGACAGAGTAATCACTAAACTCCAAACAGGACACACCAACCTAAATAACCACCTCAAAAAATTTAAAAAACACACTACAGGTAACTGCCCACATTGCAAACAACCAGAAACCCCAGAACATGCACTCATCCACTGCACACACTACCTAACACATCGAACCGCATTACAAACCACCCTCAATCTAAACAAGGCTCTAACTCTAGAAGCAATACTAAACCCACAAAATAAACTAGAAAACTTCAAGGCCTTAGGCGTATTCTTAATAAAAATGGAACTAATAAAACGCATCTAAAAACACAATAACCTACCAAATCAAAATCACATAAACAAACAAACATCCACCATACCCAGCTCCCTTAGTTCTCCTCCCCAATCCCATCGGCATCTATTCCAAATCTCAAAATTCCCAAATTCTATATAAGCAACCCCTAAAACCCCCCTCTTGGGTTGCACAGACCACCTTCGCCCCTTTCGGAAACACATTAAATGGCTTGGCCGGGCCCGTGTGCGAAATACGCATCAGTCGGAAAGCGCACGTTAAATCTCCAAAGTAAGTAAGTAAGTAACTCATTCAAATATACAAAACTATCGGACCAAGGGCAACAGGTGGAGATGTGTTGGATCCCCTCTCACATAGATATTCAAGGAAATGAAAAAGCAGACTCACTGGCGAAGCTAGCTCTAGACAAAGCGGATATACAGCCTATTCCCTTTAGTAAACTAGAGATCAAAATCAAAATCAAAGCCTCTATAGACCAAGATGGCAAGCCCAGTGAGACGCAAGTAAGATCGGCAGAAGGCTATACAAAATTCAACCCAAGATCCAACAAAAGCCAAACTCATACTCAAATGAAAGGAAAGTTGAAATTGCTATCTCACGCCTCAGACTCAGTCACAAAAAGCACTATGACAAGGTTTGTCCGTCTTGCAATCAACCTGTATCCATTGCTCAATTGTTACTAGAGTGTCAAGACCACGCCCCAGCCCGGGCTAGGTTAAAACAAGAATTAGTTGGACCCACTATCTGTCATAGATCTCCTAAAGCCTAGAGATGCAATAGCAAAGGCCAAACTAACTCTATTTCTGAGAGATGGACAGCTACAAGAATGCATATAAACATTAAACGGCAGCCAAAATTAAAAATGAAATTATATCAATACAAAAACAGAAATTATGTGAATACCAAATTCGCAATATTTATGTTCACCCTACTCACACACAGGAGTCCAAAAGAGGGACAGGTCTGCCGAAATTGCTAAGACAGAAGGCGACCTCTTAAACACTCAATGCAACAACAACATCCCCATTCAGTCTTGCTTTACAACAGGATAAGGAACCACACCAAGCGTCGTCTCACAGTATTGAAGTTGTTATCCATAAATTGTGTCAACTTAGAGAGAGCGGGGCACGGGTGGCCCAGTCGTCTAAGGCGGCGAGATTCACTGTGCAGAGTTGCGTTACTTGCGCCCCTTGCGTACGCCAGAAACCTATGATTGTGGGTTCGAATCACGGTTCGCCCCGATTACGTTGCTAGGTTTGTCAGCACCATACCCGTGCTCGTGGGTTTCACCGAAGTGGTAAACGTCCAAGACCTGCATCACTTGCGTTCCTTGGGAACGCCAGAAACCTATGATTGTGGGTTCGAATCCCGGTTCGCCCCGATTATGTTTCTAGGTTTGTCAGCACCATACCCGTGCTCGTTGGTTTCACCGAAGTGGTAAACGTCCGAGACCTGCATCACTTGCGTTCCTTGCGCCCCTTGCGTACGCCAGAAACGTATGATTGTGGGTTCGAATCCCGGTTCACCCCGATTATGTTTCTAGGTTTGTCAGCACCATACCCGTGCTCTTGGGTTTCACCGAAGTGGTAAACGTCCAAGACCTGCATCACTTGCGTTCCTTGGGCACGCTAGAAACCTATGATTGTGGGTTCGAATCCCGGTTCGCCCCTATTATGTTTCTAGGTTTGTCAGCACCATACCCGTGCTCGTTGGTTTCACCGAAGTGATATAATTGTAATACTGTTAAAAGCGGCGTTAAAACCAACTCACTCACTCACTAGAGAGTGCCATGATTTGGCTGGCAGCCTCACGAGCTTCTGTCACAAAGCATCCCTGCTGTTGTTGTTGTTGACTGCACATTTGTAGGGTCAATTGTCAGGTCAGGATTTCTCAATGAACCAAAAACTCCATTACCAGCTTGATCAGCCACAAAGAGAGGCAACGAAAACACCGATGTAATGAAGAATTTTATTTCTTAGTGGTTTAACACAAGTCTAAATTTGTGTGTTTTCATCAATCAATACGCAGAGGAAAGTAGATGATATGTACAAGGATGTGATCACAGTAACTTAAAGTGCCATGATTCAACAGAATAATCCTAACGAAAGAGAAAATTTGGATATTTCTGTATTGAATAAATTTACCTAATGTAACGTGAAAATACTACTTGAAAAGCAAACAGCATTGAAAATTTGGATGGATGATGTATGCTACTCAAAAGAAGTTCGAGAACACCAGATTTCTTTCATATGATTATCGCTAACCAGTCATGGCCTGACATTAAGTATAGTCATGAAAAACATTTGGTGCTCTTTAACTTTTTGTAGTAGTATATATATATATATATATGTGTTTGCAGGACAACCATTATGTACAATAATATACTGGAAACAACACTATTTGCACAATAACATATAGAATACTGATGATTGTTTTACATATAACCATGACCTTGAGTTACCAAGGTCATCGAGGTCAGGTTCGCTTCTGCCATGCCAGACAGGACTATCAGATATTTCCAAAAACATTTTGACAAAATCCAGTTTAGACAATATATCCAACCACAAGCAATAGTTTTGTCATATTTTCACTCAAGCCAAATCTTAACCAATCTTTCGTGTTTTCAATAACAGAAAAGATCACATACCAAAATTAGCCTATTAAAATACCAACATTCAACAATAGTATCACAAGTACTTGTAGTACTGTGTTCTCATAAATATTGTGTTTATCATTACACAAATATTTCCAAAAGTATATCACAATTTTCTTTGGACGGAAGAGGTGTTTCCATGGTAACCAAAACTTAGGCCATGATTTTCGCTGGTTGGTTAACCTTTCTCTCGACTTGGGAAAGATACTTCTCGGGGATCCCAGCTTCCCTGTGAACACAAAGAAGAGAACATGTTAATATTATTTATTTCAAATTTCAAAAATATACTCAGCATCGTTATTGAGGGGTCATGCAGATATTTAGAGATAAAAGTATTTAAAAAAACCACTTTCAACTTCTTAGAGTTCAGTGGCGTCTGGAATGAACCATTTTCTACCCACATCAACTGTTACTTGATATGTATTGCACAAGCATGAGTTAAACCATTGCGTCCAGGCGTGTGTATTGGTTAGCTTTTTCCCTCACTTTAACCTTGCACTTTTCATTGTTCTTAATACTGTATTCAATGTAATACGCACCCCGCTCTAATAAGTGCCCACGGCGATATTTGCTAATATATTGGCTAGTGAACAATCCCAATAAGCACCCTTCCGATTGATCAAAAGACTTATTTATTCACGTATAATACGCTCTCGTGTGTTATATGCACCCTTAATTATGGGCAATTAAATTTTGGAAAAATATATCTGTCGTATATAAACATTTCAGGCTGTCAGCATAAACCATGAAATTTACAATCTTTCAACTCTGTTGTTTTCACCAAAATAATATTCTAATAAGCGCCCCTATTTCTAATTTTGAGAGCGCCCGGGGCGCTTATTATGTTGAATACGGTAGTTGGTTTCTTTTTTTCCAGTTTATAAAATCATCCACTCTGTGAGACATGGGCATAAACAACATGTTCTTGAACTTATAATCACATTGTCAACATACTCAGACCTGATAAAGCATGTTGGCAAATGTTCATATCATACATGGCACCCTCCATACCTAGGTGACCCTTTAATAATGATGCTGAGAATTCAATACCAATGAAGTCCAGAAAATTGGAACCTTACAATAAGATATTATTGTAAAAATAAACAATATTTTGTAAACATGAATTAATCCCGAGTGATTTTGATATCTGATGCCTTTCTTGAGATTAAATATCCAGTGTGTGTTCAGCTTGGTGGAAGCTAAATATTTATCACTTTTTAGAATCAATGATATTGATGATATTTTTATGTATATTTCAGCATCTTCGTCTTGACACCTAATGTGTGTTTGTGTTGGTGCATGCAGTGAAAAGAGTGATAAGTTCCATATCTATCAGTGTTCAAAGAGATGAAAGAATATAAAAAACACATAAGATAGTTAACAAATTAAATTAAAAAACTGCATCAGGTAATTATAAACAGCATCCAGTATATGATTATTCACAACAACAATCATGCTGTACACAATCGCCCGGGAACAACTAACATTTTACTAGTCGACTAGCCAAGGATCCTCATAACAATAGGCGCATAAATTTCTCATGGAGAGATTATCAGTGACTAGTTTTTTGCTTTGGTTTGTAGTTTAACGCCTCATTCAGCAATATTCAAGCTATATGACGGCGGTCTGTAAATAATCGAGTCAGGACCAGACAATCCAGTGATTGACATCATGAGCAACGATCCACACAATTGGGATACGATGACATGCATCAACCAAGTCAGCGAGCCTGACCACCCAATCCCGTTAGTTGCCTCTTACGACAAGCAGTCACCTTTAACAGCAAGAAGGTTGCTGAAGACCTATTCTACCCCGGATATCAGTGACTAGTAGGCTGGTTGACTAGTCGGCTAGTCGTTCAGGTGCTAGTGCCTCCATATAGCAGGAGAAACAAAAGAAGGGAGTCTAAGGTCTAGCACACAGCTAATACAGCGTACATACAGAGGACTAATGCTGAAAAACACAAACACATACTTGGCAAATAACTTGTTGTTTCCATAGCTAGTGCTGACATCATCAAAGTGTTTGGTTCACACCATTAAAGGAGGGCACGGGTGGCCCAGTCGTCTAAGGCGCCGCAATTCGCTGTCCAGAGTTGCGTCCCTTGGGCACACCAGAAACCTATGATTGTGGGTTCGAATCCCGGTTCGCCCCGATTATGTTTCTAGGTTTGTCAGCACCATACCCATGCTCGTGGGTTTCACCGAAGTGGTAAACGTCTGAGACCTGCATCTTTCGGGCTTTCCTCCCACATTAAGCTGACACGCCGCAATATAACTGGAATACTGTTAAAAGCGGCGTTAAACCCAACTCACTCACTCACACCATTAAAGGTAGTACCATTGGTAGAGTGAGTGAGTGAGTGAGTGAATCGAGTTTAACCCCACTGTGAAGAGTTTTTCAGTTAGATCACGGCATGCCAGCTTGACAGCCCAAAGTGATGCAGGTCTTAGAACTTTACCACTTTTGTAAAACCCATGAGCATGGGTATGGTGCTGACAAACCTAGAAACATTATCACGGCGAACCGGGATTCGAACCTATTATCAAGGTTTCTGGCACCTCTAAGGGTGCAACGCTTCACTATGAATTGCGGCACCTAAGGCAAGTGGGCCTCCCATGCGTCAATACGCAATCAAACTGGCGGAGCTCCAAGTATTATATATACAGGAAAACAATCTATTCATCTTCCCATCCAGTGGTATTTGCAGGGTTAGAAAGTGGCACTAGTCCTTTAGTCCTTGCCAAACTGCCCAATTGTAAAGGTATCATAAGAACTAGTAGAAAATTGCCATTTTTAAGGGTTTTGCTATATGTTATCATTATAAGGACTAGTGGACGAAAACTGTTAGTTTCTAAAGCTGCTTTGGATGCCAGCAATGTCAAGCACATGGAAACGACAGGTTCTAAACTAGGTCAAGGTCACGGCAAGGGTTACCGTCATCCAGACTCTGTGGCAACAATTCTCTCACTGTCCTAAGCGCATACAGGACAAGGTGGGGTGAGCTAAATCTCTGACATCCTCATAATCATCATCAACAGATGCAAATGCACTTTGAACCCTTGCATTGACCTCTACACACACTCAGTTAGGACATCGGCTATCACAGGCCTACCAACATACAAATCTAAGATGTTTTCATACAGATAGAATTGTGGCATATGTTGAATTCGTACACACACAGGTGGACAATTAGGCTTCCTTTTTGAGGACCTTAAGTTCTTGGCTGGCTTACTTAATAGCGTAGTTCAGCCTATGACAAATACTTGTATCTACTACCTCGAACTTGAATTTTGGCAGCAGTTTCAGTATATTTTATTCCTAGTATATGGACTTATATAAGCTGATCTAACAAGACCAGATGAAATTTTACTAGACACAGGCTTCAGACCAGTGGTTAAACCTCCAGACAGGTGTGCCAACTGGATGTATGTGCTGTTGGTCTGTTCAAATTCAACAAATAATGTTCACAATTCTATATTCAATATCATCTTAGGCATGTTTTTGTTGGTAGACCTAACACATCCTCGTTTATCATGGGTATTATATCTCCAATCCATTATGTTACGTCCCTGGACTCAATAATAGCCACAGTTCAGTGTGTGAGTCTATTTCATATGGCCTCAAGCGAAAATTATAATAAGCTACCCAATTAATTTACTCTCCTGACTGAGAGCATGTCTTCTCAGTAGGTGAGGACCCACGTCAGTTGGGACGTCATTCCAAAACGAAGTTACCCTGGCGATTAGGTCCAGTGAGTGAGTGAGTATGGTTTTACGCCGCTTTTAGCAATATTCCAGCAATATCACGGCAGGGAACACCAGAAATGGGGTCACACATTGTACCCATGTCGGGAATCGAACCCGGGTCTTCGGCGTGACGAGCGAACGCTTTAACCACTAGGCTACCCGACCGCCCCCGATTAGGTCCATGTATGTTTCAAAATAGGATGGAGACATAACACCCTGGATAAAGGAGGATGGCCTGTACAAGACAGAGCTGCACTGTGAAGATGGTTCCCACCGCTGGACGCTACACGGCCACCGACTCTGGGTTCTCCAGCTTCGCCTGGTGGACAACATGGCGCAGGTATTTCTCAGGGATGCCAATATCCCTGTATGCAGGGAGGAGGTTAGTAAAGAAACAAGGTGAAAGGTTAAAGGTCAGCTGTCTATGTAGGTCAAGGTTAATTCTCACGGGAAACATGTTAGTAGGGCAATATCCACTGTGGTAGGATTCATTAGTAAAGAAACAAGGTTAAAGGTCAGCTGTCTATGTAGGTCAAGGCTAATTCTCACGGGAAACATGTTAGTAGGGCAATATCAACTGTGGAAGGATTCATTAGTAAAGAAACAAGGTTAAAGGTTAGAGGTCAGCTGTCTATGTAGGTCAAGGTTAATTCTTATTCACCCGCGTTGATGCAATACATCCTTAATGTGTCACAATAATTGAAAAATGATACTAAATGGGAAACAAAAGTTGTAAAATGTGTTACTATATGTCAAATATTGTAGGAAAAAAAATATATTTGTGAACATTGTTGAACTGAAAGATAGTCCAAACATTTGAAAGATTTTCTGAATTGCCTGCAATTTCTCTGTCAAGTAGGTAAGATTTTCACAAGAAGAAAATGAACACTGGAAATACAATTTTGATGACAGTCAAGAATGTCAAAGATGTATCGCATCAGCAACCATGGGCACATAATACCAGTAACATTGCAGTCTGTAAAGATACTTCAAACGTCTGCAGGCCAGAACATGTTTTGAATTTGCAGTACATTTTAATGATATTATATGGGCTGTTATCAGATGAAGTTGTCAAAATCTGCTGGCATCACAGACTGCATTGTTACAGACACGTAGCAGAGATAGCTCCTTTAAGACTTTCTGTACTGTTTAGTACTGCCTGTTGTAAATTGACAACAATAAGTATTAAAGAAACAGATTTTTGGAGGATCTACAGACTGGATTTAACTGTTGGAAGGAAGTGGGCCCACTTGCACAAAGCGGTCTTGGCACTAAGATGATCATAAGCCCCAAACTTTAACATAGGCCTACATCAGTCTTAGCGCTAAGATCATTTTGTGCAAGTGAGCCCAGGTATGGAAGCATACATGTCGAAAACGGTCTTGCAATTATTCAGTCACATACTAGCTGCAACTTAGTATCCCAACCAGCACAAGCCCTTCCTTAACATCTGAGTTACAAAGACAGACTACTATTGGTACAGACCTGAGTTCTTGGAGCTTCTTCCTCTTCACTTCCTCCAGTCTGTTTCGACGGACACGTGCCTCTTCGTCAAGCTTCACACCTTCCTCAAAGAAGTTGTTTCGTTCTTTGACCTTCTCGTGCTCCTTCTGCCTAATCTGGCGACGCACTTCCTCCGCATGTGTCAGACGCTTCTTGCGCATCACATCGTCCTCTCGTTGTTCCTTCTCCACCAGCTCCTTCTGGGCCCTGGAGAAGAGAACCATACAATGAGACTTTAGCAGGGGTGGAATGTGGAGCCTATTGGAATACGGATCTCTGACATTTGGTGACCAAAGTCTCTGCCAAACACTGTCCTGGCTACATTATCATTAATGCCAACGTAAGCACTCTCTCAAATAATGTCCTATACACATAAGCGACACCTACCTAAGCACTCTCTCAAACACTGTCCTACCTAAGCACTACCTCAAACAATGTCCTATACACATAAGCAACACCTACCTAAGCACTACCTCAAAATCTATCCTACATACATAAGCACAGCCTACCTAAGCACTCTGTCAAACTCTGTCCTACACACATAAGCACAGCCTACCTAAGCACCCTCTCAAACACCGTCCTACATACAACAGCAACACCTACCTAAGCACTCTGTCAAACTCTATCCTACATACATAAGCACAGCCTACCTAAGCACTCTGTCAAACTCTGTCCTACATACAACAGCAACACCTACCTAAGCACTCTCTCAAACTCTATCCTACATACATAAGCACAGCCTACCTAAGCACTACCTAAAACTCTGTTCTATACACATAAGCATCACCTACCTAAGCACTCCCTCAACACTATCCTGTACACATAAGCAACATGTACCTAAGCACTCTCTCAAGCACTATCCTATACACAAAAGCAACACCTACCTAAGCACTCACTCAAACACTGTCCTACATACAAAAGCATCACCTACCTAAGCACTCACTCAAACTCTATCCTATATACATAAGCATCACCTACCAAAGCACTCTCTCAAGCACTCTCCTATACACAAAAGCAACACCTACCTAAGCACTCTCTCAAGCACTCTCCTATACACAAAAGCATCACCTACCTAAGCACTCTCTCAAGCACTCTCCTATACACAAAAGCAACACCTACCTAAGCACTCTCTCAAACTCGGATCTCTCTCTCTGTGCCTGCACTGCAAGGTAGTGCTCCTTCTGTGACATCTGCATACTGCGAGCGCCCTTGAGCATTGCTTCCATCTCCGACTTCTTGTATGCTTCGGCTGCCTCCTTCTTGCGCCACTCCCGCTCGGCTTGCTCCTGAGCACGCTTGGCCCGCAAAGCATCCCGCTCGGCCTGCTCGTCCCTTGCCCGCTCCTGCAAAGCTCGAAGTCTGGCAACCTCCCGCTCCTTCTCAATGCGGATCCTCTCCTGCTCCTTTTCAAATGCAGCTTCTCTCTCCTAAGGAACATATAACAGGGATAGAGTTGGTTTACATGTGTGCCTAGCGCACCCATACACATGCTCAGCTGTGCCCTCTGGAACTTAACTGTGTCAACAAGAACAATACTGTTAATCTGTCTTGAAAACTAGGGCGCGGTCGGGTAGCCTAGTGGTTAAAGCGTTGGCTAGTCACACCGAGGACCCGGGTTCAATTTCCCACATGGGTACAATGTGTGAAGCCCTTTTCTGGTGTCCCCCGCCGTGATATTGCTGGAATATTGCTAAAAGTGGCGTAAAACCAAACTCACTCACTGAAAACTAGGGAATCTCTTGTTAGATCGTCATTGATGTAACTTAGAGTGTATGAACCCTTCCTTTTCATTGAGATTGATAATACCATTTTTACTTTTTGAATCCCTAGGTTTATAGTGTAAGTCACACTGTACACCAAGCATGTTTATTTTCCATGTGTTCGTCGAGTTGTGGAAGTACATTCACAAGCTGGCTTCATACAAAAAACATTGTGAACAAATTTTTTTTTTCATTATTTCTACAGGTGCTCTTTAAGCACCAGTAAAGTATTTTAACTGTGTTATTTTGATTTTAAGCATGCCATTGGCACTTCACTCTAATACAAAGAATTAAAATCCTTGATATATTGATACATATTTTCTGTTTTCAGAGCCGATTTTGAAAGTTTCATGACGACGGGGCAATTTCACCCAATGCACAAATTACAAAGTCCAGATGTACATTGAGCATGCCCAGCAGACTGTTGAAAGCATCAAACTACAAATATTGTGCATCAAACAAGAATGTACAAATGGGATTTGATACTCGGAACTCACAGCTTTCTGTCTCTGGTATTCCAGCACTTTCATTTCTTCCGCTTGCTCTTGCAGTTTCTTGACATCTCGGCGACGGATGATGTCATCGTTAGCTTTGTTGAGCTCCTCCTGTGAAAGACACATGGTACATCACCACAACGCTCACACCGGGGAATTACTTCAGGTTTAAATAATCATTACTCGTAGCAAGTAAATCAAGGAGCACCTGAAGAGGGAAAATAGCTTCTAATCTGCACTACTCCTCCCTGCCACAACCCAACAACTCCCTCACCCTGAGGTCTGAAAGCTCCACCCTCCTCCACCCCTCCTACTCACTCTGATGTCTCTAACCTTCACCCTACCCATTCACTCACCCCGAGGTCAGTCTGCTCCACCCCTCCTACTCACCCCGAGGTCAGTCTGCTCCACCCCTCCTACTCACCCTGAGGACGGTCTGCTCCACCCCTCCTACTCACCCTGAGGACGGTCTACTCCACCCCTCCTACTCACCCTGAGGTCTGTCTACTCAACCCCCTACTCACCCTGAGGTCAGTCTACTCCACCCCTACTCACCCTGAGGTCCGTCTACTCAACCCCCTACTCACCCTGAGGTTGGACTACTCCACCCCTCCTACTCACCCTGAGGTCGGTCTACTCCATTCCTCCGACTCACCCTGAGGTCCGTCTACTCAACCCCCTACTCACCCTGAGGTCGGTCTGCTCTGCCTTCCTCTTGTCCTTCATGTCCTGATCTTCCTCCATCAGCTTCCCGATGTACTTCTGCATCTGGATGTTCTCCTGGTCCTTCCTCTCCAGCTCAAACAGACGCTCCTGCTCGTTCTCCTGGATCTGCTCCATCAGCTTGGCCGCCCCAATCAGCTGGTCGTCCTTCTTCTTTCTTTCAATCTCCTCCTGGATGCGTATGGCGTTCTGTCTATCGACCTCCATCATGATGTCAAGCCTCTTCTCCTCCTCCGTCATCTCCCTCTTCACGTGCCCCTTCTCCAGGATCTGCGCGTCCCGGATAGCATGGCACTTGGCGTTCAAGATAAGCTGGAACCACAGGACATCCCATTATACACACAAAACAACACAGGTGGGTGGGATGAAATGGGGTTTAACGTCATGCTCAAGATTTGTACGCTCGATTTGTACGCTCGATTTATTTCATAGGGGGGAATGAGGTCGTGTGAATGGATTAATCAAAGAATGATATATGTCAGTCATCTCGGTTGAATGACAACCAGCTGCCATTTTGTAATGTTATGTACACCAACATCTTTATTTGCTGATGAGGCAAATGGAATGGAGTGCATGAAAAGGGGTTTTAGGGATGAGGAGTTCTAAAACTTTCAGAGTCCTGCTAGTTGGCTACACGACCTCAGGTTTGGCCGATTAGCGGCATCCTCCATTTTCTTGTAGGTCAGTTAGTTTGGAGAAATGCCAGTAACTTTTTAAAGGAGCCATCCCTGCTGGCTTTTTGTAACATACAAATTTGTTGTTAAATTTACCCCTGCCATTCCATAGTTTAACATGGATACCCAACTTATAGATAGTATACCGACACCGAAAAGACCAGTTTTATCCCATTAATGCCAAGTGCCAGCCGGGATAACAACAAGTACCATCTTTTAATGTCTTTTGGCAGGATGAGGATGGGGATCAAACCACCGACCTTCCGAACTCCGAGATGTACCCTGTCTACTAGACCACAGAGATAGTCATACAATATTCTGCATTAATGATAGGGCTGGGACGGGTAACTCAGGTACCCGGCTCGGGTGGGTCTGAGTAGGACCCAGGTACCCAGGACTACCCGGACCCATGGTTAGTCACGTGATATATTGTTTAATGACAAAAATTATCTAGAACTCTATGGTTACACTACAAGTCACACATGTTCGCATTTCTTTCTGACTATGCACCCATTCCTTCTGACTTTTCATATGGTTGAATAAAACAAATTCCAAATCGGACATTCTGTATCTCTTGAGACCTACAGTGGGTACCCGGGTAGGGTCGGGTAATAGGGGGGTTGGTACCCAGGTAGTAAATTCGCCCCAGCCCTAATTAATGATACTGACCTGCCATTGTGCAAGTGTCCACTCCAAAATCTCACATTAACAATGCCAGACATTACTCTGAGAAAAACAAACAGCCATGACTTAAAGACAAGTAATCAGTCAGCATGACCTCAGCAACTGACCTCATTGAGATGCTTGATCTCATCCTCCTGTTCCTGCCTCATCTCATTGGCCTTGGATAGAAGATGCTCGGCCTTGTCCTTGGCCTCTTCCTCAAGGTCATTTAGCCTCTCATTCTTCTGGCGAGCCAGGTCCATGGCCTTCATGTAATTCTTCCTCTCTTGGGCTGCGTCCTGGAACACAAGACACAGGGAAGGTCACTAAAAGGAAGCTATCAAGCAACACCTAGAGACTGGCAGACCTAAATTAGCATGTGACCTCAACATGTCATATTGGAATTCTGTGTCTGCATAGGACACCAGTGTTAAAACTGCCAGTTAGAAAGTACACGAGTACAATATATTACCATGATAGCAAGCCTCATTGTGGGATTTAATAACTTGGATTGCGCACTTGATGATTTGTCTGAAATGAGTTACCATAGCAGCTTCCTTTGCCATCTTGATTGAATCACTGCGGGCCTCTTTTTCAGATTTGGAAAAAGTGCGAGCTCCTTGCAGTATTCTTTCAAAGTCGCGTCGGGAAAGAATCATGGTTTGGCCAGATGGATCTTCTGTGGGGACGCTGAAGTAGATAAAAAAACATGATGAAGGTGATGAAGACAGTGTTTACCTATTCAGGTGGTCACAAGCATGGAAATGAAAGTCCAAGGTTGGCCAATGGAACCTACTTCGCACCATTGTTTTGAGTTTGGTTTGATTTACACAGCACTAAAGACGTTCCATCCGGCGTTATTGCACAGTTTTTTCATTATTGAAACAAGTTGCAATAGCACCAGTACGCGACTGACCGTGTTTTTATGTCACAGCGTTAGAAACTGGCACTAGTCCTGTAGTCCTTGCCAAACTGCCCAATAGTAAAGGTATCATAAGGACCATTAGAAATTTGCCATTATTAAGGGTTTGGCTATATGTTATCATTATTATGACTAGTGGACTAAAACTGTTAGTTTCTACCGTTGATGTTGTCACAAAGTTTGTTTGTTTGTTACCCTTTCAGCCATGTGACAAAAGCCGGTAAACAATTGTGTCTGGACCAAATAATGCGGATCGATATTTTCAGCAATGACCCGTGCCGTTTGGGTACGATGAAACACAATCAACCAAGTCAGCGAACCTGACCCCCCAATCCATTTGGTTGCCTCCTACAACCAGCTTAGGCTCCTAATACTCCTAATACCCAGTAAAAACCTTTTCCAGCTACAAACTCATTCATAACATTCTTCTAACATGACTAAAAATATAACGGCTAGCTCTCCATGACCACAAGTTTGGATGTAGATTCATGCCGAAAACTTTGATTATTTGTTGATTCAAGCATAAGGGCTCAGTCACACATTCAGGATTCTTACTGACTTCCTTGAAAGGACCATTCCCGATTAATATTTGTCAAAAGTCTGATCAAGATCCTGTGATTCGTGGCGGGAAATTCACAAACAATCAGATAGTGTTCAGGAAGCGTACCGGTTCAGCCTTTTCCAGCCAAATTCATTCCAATTTCCCCCGTTTTCAATCTGAATCTGATCCGATTTGTGTCTTCCTCATGGTAAAAAATGACCGAATCTGTCCCGACAGCGTCCCACTTCTCCCTAATGCGATCTGACAGAGATCAGACAGTGACCGGACAGTGAACCGACAAAGACGGTTTGCATTCGTTAAGATCTGGACGCAATCTGGACTCAATCGACAAGAAACTTTAATGAACAATTCACGCCTGTTCATCACGACAGCATCCCGAACCACAGGACACCATCCAGACAACACAGGACATTGTTACCATTTTGATCCAATACAGCAGAATCTGTCACTACATTGACCACGATTGTAATCCCACTAGACAAAATCGTCTGAGTTTCCCGAAAGTCTGTGGGTCCTGATGGCAGTTTTTTATATTTCAAACACTGTATTAGCAAGAGAAATTATGCGCTATATATATTTATCGATAAGAGAAATAGATCTGGTCACGTCACTTCCAAACTAAAGTTATGGTGGGAAATGGGTCCTGGGTATTTATGATAATAGAGTGGAGGAACAACTATGATAATACACGGTAATTGGGGATGTTGCACCCCATCAGTACCCAACATCAGCGTTAGAAATTGGCACTAGTCCTGTAGTACTTGCCAAACTGGCCAATAGTTAAGGTATCATAAGGACTAGTAGAAATTTGACATTTCTCAGGGTTTTGCCATTTGTTATCATTGTAAGGACTAGTGGACAAACAACGTCAAATTCTATCGCTGAACATACAGGTAATTATCACTTCCTGTTTGAACTTAAACCTAAGCAAGATCCTGACACAAACCTTCATTCAGGAATTAACTTTCACTTTGTGTGAGCTGATTGGCGAATGGTTGGTTGGTTGGTTTGTTGTTTAACGCCGCACTCAGCAATATTCCAGCTATATGATGGCGGTCTGTAAATAATCGAGTCTGGACCAGACAATCCAGTGATTAATATCATGAGCATCGATCCACGCAATTGGGATCGATGACATGCATCAACCAAGTCAGCGAGCCTGACCACCCAATCCCATTAGTCGCCTTTTACGACAAGCATAGTCACCTTTTACAGCAAGCATGGGTTGCTGAAGACCTATTCTACCCTGGAATCATTGGCGTATGGACTTTCACAGTGTGAGGAGAAGCTGTACGAATATCCCAGTATGGAGGTGCATTACTTCGTTTTGTTCACTAGGATGGGTCGTAGTGAGAATATTCATGAATGGGTATGCAGTCAAACTCACTGACTATTCCCTCTGTATGCTGAAACGCTATGTTCAAGACTAAAGGGTCTAAATTCAGAAACAACGCTTCTGTATTTATAATGCAAGGGAATTCCCAAGTAATGTGGAAGTAGTCTGTCACTGTTTGTCATTCCAAGAATACAGTCTTGTTAAAAACATATGAAAGTCAAAATGTGTCGTTCCTACACTAATGAACATCAGTTTTGCGGTCATTTTATGTTGAAATTAATCAAGTATATTACAAACGTAAGTCCAGATATAAAATGAACATTTTTTAAAACCAGACAGTACAATTACATGATTAATTTGCGTACTTCAGTACGGATTTGTTGAGGATGTATTTCCGGTGTTACTCGCTCACAGTAGTGTTGGGTAAAAAACACTAAAACTCTTCAACCCTGTGTATAAGACGACCCCCCTTGAAAGCCTCCTAATTCTAGGTACAAAACACTCGCCTTATACACAGCGATATACGGTACTTTAAACAGAAAGGCACTAGTCACTTTGAAACCAGAACATTCTATGTGACTACTTCCTTGTAGGGAACCCGGTAACGCTTTGGGGAGTTTTATTACTTTTCAATTTTCACCACGAGACAAGATAAAACTTCTACAATAAGGAGAATAACTTCCTCCCTCCAAATGAATCTTCATTTATTGAATCTGAATATATTTAACAAATCGGCAGGATTGTTTTTAGAAACTGGAAACCTTTGTTTAGAAACATTTCCACTTATGATCGAAAGAAGAATTAGAAATGTGTCGTTCCTACATTTATGAACATCAGTTTTGCGGTCATGCAACCAGACTCTCGTCCAGTGGAAAAGCTATAACGTTTAATTTCACATTAAATAAAGATTCTTACATGAGGTTTCGGATGAGATCCTTAGTGATGACCTGTACTGTTTCTCGGTTACTGGATTTTCCTTTTCTACGTTTGTCGCTTCTCTGTTTGGCCAGCGTTTCCAGGGAAACATCCTGCGTCCTCTCGCCAGTCCACATGTCCTTCAGCATCTCGTTCCTCTTGGCCACCCGGTTGGGCTGACCAAACAGCGACTCATCGATCTGAGAGGTGTTACTGATCACCCGATACTGGCGTGTCTTGGCTCTCTTTGATGCGGAGGAGGTTGAACTATTGGAGGCTGAGATAGCGCTGCCAGGCTGGAAAACATCAACATGTAAACTGGGTTAAATATACCGACATGATTACACAGCGACAAAAGTAATCTTGTTTCAGACACAGACATTTTTTTATTTCTAAACAATATCCTACACCATCATCTTTTCATATTTATTTCCCACTGCAGCGCAAGAAAAAATTACATTTTAATTAAAGAATGATTCTTCAATAACTTTATCGTTTATTTATATAAAAATATGTTCAGCTTAATTTTTGTAAATGGTATTAACCTCTCAAATGAACCCAAAACATTTGTTTACATCTTTTTACTTCATTTTGCCTCCCGACAAATCGGCAAAGAAATCAAGAAAATACAAGTGCAGTGATAACATGCTATGATGTGGGAATTATTACCCCAATTCATACAGTGTTCACAAGAAAACATCAGACAATACAGGCAAATTTTACAGTACACAGAATTCTCTGCTACTAGTAGACGGCAATTTTTTGATTTTTTTTTAATCTCAGAAACAGAGAGGGTAAATCGCCACCACAGTCTGAATAGGATTCATGAAGGTGGCGTTCTCGGCCGTGATGTTGGGTCATGTCTTGACCATATGACCCCATCGCGGTTCTCGGCTACCTGGGAGGCTTTTTTCATGCCTGGTTCTCCGAAACTCCAATCTGAAATTCTGTCAGTCCTAAGACTCTATTGGAATTGGAATATTATGCATATTATGCTTTATGGATTCCGTATCTACTGGTTTGAGCACATACGTTTGGGGTTTGTGGTCATTTTTACTTTTTTTTGTGGCCGTTAGGACTTTGAGTCCTTTCTGATAGGAGGCCGTTTTGACTACAACACTTTGCGGGGAAATATAGTTGGTTCAAATGGATTAGAAACAGTGTGATATGTAATACTGATCGATTATAGCAAAAAAGAGTAATATTTGCGGTTAAGCGTAATATTAACGACAGTATTGCAGGGTCTAAATGATAAATTCAGATCAGAATAGCAAGTGAAACTTCACACATGCCGCTGAAAATGTCCAACCTAACAGTAACACAAGACTCATCAACATGAATAAATGTAAAACTCTTCAGTAAACCATCGTAAAATTAGATGTCATAGTATATATGAACATACACTTACCATGATTGTTCAATGTATAAGTATGATTCCGCCCCTAAAACCGTGTTTACACCCCGTTCTTTTTTCCAAATGTTCTCAGATTTACCATTCGTTGTCCTGCAAGTTATTTACATTGAACGTAACCATGGACACTGGGCATGCGCCAAGCTGCATTTCCGGCTAGGGACAAGAGTAGACAACTCTCATCTGACAGCCCAGTTCCGGCAACAAAAATGGCAACTAACACGTGCAGAACAGCTCCCTTGCTTCTACGGAATGCCTACCTAAGGAAACGATGGTCTAGTAAGCATTTACACGCACTTACCAAGATGCTTTTCGATTGCGTTTTTTGGCTTTATGATATGATTATCTGCAAATTTGGTATAGATTTGTATCAACAATAGTCACCGGTTAATTTGTCAGTCAAAACCAATTCCGTAGCTTCACAGCCTTCAGCATGTTTTAGCGTTGAACAATCAATACCCTTTGCCAATGTTCCAAGTTGTTTGAAGCAGACTATGACATCATGTACTCCGTGAAATCATACGTATTTCCACACACCCTTTATACGAGTGACAGCCATGGATTTCAAAACAAATGTCGAATTTTTTTTTTCTTCCCAAATATCCAATGACGAATACTTTCTAAAACAAATATCGAAGCTTGAATTCGAAGTTGGATGCATGTTAATTTGTGTGACTGACAGATTGTAAAGAAACAATCTGCATGAAGATACATTCATCAAGTTGATGAACATAGAGCATGTCTCAAATCATGAAATGCGTCCTGTGTCAAACATGTAACCTGAAGCATGCTAAACAAATGCTAAAGTTCCTGAGTGACAGTCACAGTCATCAGATTGAGCAGATGTGTCAGTGTATCCATTTGAGCCTTACTGACTACTTAGACACATTGACATATAACAACTTCTTTATTTACTGTATAGGTGACATTTCGGTATAGATCCTTATACCGTTGTCAAGCAAGACTTGCTTTACAACAGTATTAACTTCTTTACCGAAACGTCATCTTAACAGTAAATAAAGAAGTTGTTATCTATAAATTGTGTCTACTTTGTATTTGAAAATTGAAATTTTTCATCGATATTGGTTCCCAAGCAGCTCAAATTGTAATTGTTCTGTTCTTTTACACAATAAGCGGTTTATCAGGAGCCATGCTGAAGTCCCTCATCAGTTGTTTTCTTTGTTTCAGGATCCTTTTGTGCCCAGACAAAGTTATCAAATGTTGAAATCCGGAAAAAGAGAAATGCAATATTTGATGAAGAAAGGAAGAGACAACTGTCTCTCATCAGGCGGATTGAGAAGATTCAGGTGGAGCATGTTGGACCCCCAGAGGACTGCTCCCTCGTCATGAACCGCGGCCTCTCCACACCCTTCAACTGTGCCATGCGTACGTCACTGAGGACTTTATTCCTTGGTTTACAGATTAATTTGTTATAAATTCTGATCGGAATCTGGAGAAAATGTATATGAAAATATGTATATTTTTGTTTAAAAGTTCTGAATATGTTGTCATGTGTGTGAGGTATGGGGCTTCATTAATTGGCCATTTTGGTAGCAATATGTTGTTTATTACCGTAAGCTTCACAATATACCGATTAATAATGAATAGAGGGTATTTGAAGGGCTAGACACTTACATTAAAGGGAGACAATTTCAGGGGAAGTAACTCTGGTATGACACTAGTTCCATAAAAGTCTTATGTTCACTGCAGTGAAATATCAATTGTTAGTTCACTGCAATGAAAATATCACTTTCACACTGTTGTATATAATAAAGTGAATTTTTCTGTATGTAGATCAAGATAACATGCGGACCAGTAACTAATTAATTTATTGTTATATGAACTGGCTGATACATTTAATGTCTAAAAGTGAATGTTCTGCTACTGATTGTCCATCTTAACCATATTTATATTAATACCGTATTCAACGTAATAAGCGATATTTGCTAATATTTTGGCTAGTGAACAATCCCAATTAGCACCCTTTCCGATTGATCAATGTGCACAAGACTTATTTATTCGCGTATAATATGAAAACTCGTGTGTTATATGCAACCTTAATTATGGGCAATTAAATTCTGGAAAAATATATCTGTCGTACGTAAACATTTCAGGCTGTCACCACGAAATTTACGATCTTTCAACTCTGTTTTTTTTCCACCAAAATAATATTTTAATAAGAGCCCCCTATTTCTAATTTTGACAGCACCCTGGGCGCTTATTACGTCGAATACGGTTGTAGGCTACCACTTGTGAGGATAAGTCACTTTAGTTCTTTTATGAGTGCTTCATTTAATTCTCTACTTTCTTTGGTTTGTCCTGGTTAATCATCCGGGTTTTAGTCAGTGCATGGACAAGCACATGGATGTAAACAGAATATGACATGAACTTGTGTAGGGTGTAAAGGGCCCATAAAATTTGTAAGTATTAACAAAATATATAAAAAACAACATGTAAATCATAACTAGCAATGCTATAACAAATGTAAATGGTGTAAAAGGGTAAATTGCATGTTGAAAAGGTTGAAGTGTGAATCACAGATGTTTCGTTCAAAATCCGGAAAATAATGTTGGTAATAACGTGTACTAACTACCTTAGTTACAAGTTGTAATATTTCACATTTGTTTTTATTATAGCTTGTACCTGTCAACAATAGGCCTTACAATTAAAGGGCCAGTAAAAGAGTTTAATTTAGGAATGTCAGGAAAGACATAATACATAATATCAGTCACAATCAATCAAGACTTAATCAAGAATATATGCATCAATCTATGCAGAAGTTTAAAATAAACCATTCAAGACAGTGTACAGAATTGTTTGTCAATGGCCAAAGTGTATCACCTACAACGGTATATGTAAACATGTCTAGGGCAGTAAATGAATAATTTAAGATCGATAATCATAAATTTGTATCGCTACAGCATTGTCATTAAACCTTTACAGTAACATCAATTCCCAAGACATCCAAATTGTGATATAAGGATGTCTGCCTGTTTCACCTGTTGTAACCATGGTAACCATTTGCTTCCAAGTAGTGGAAGGTGCATGCTAAGAAGAATTAGTCATTGAAAGTTTTTATTTTTACCCCACTCCTCATTTTTAGGGTTTTCTGAACTTGTAAAACAAATATATAAAAGGTCTCGCCTTCAGTGTTTTGTGTGAAACTTATGTTTATATGAAAACATTTTGTGCATGTTAAACCTTCGCATGTTTGAAGAATTTTGTTAATATACAGATATACAAGAACTACTGATGACCCGTTCAGCCCTGGCGCTGGTCAACAGTCAGCCCTGGGATATGCATCGACCTCTTGAGGAGGACTGTGAGATCCAATTTCTCCACTTCCGCGACGAAGACCCCCGGACCCTCAACAATGTGAGTTATGATTATTGTTATTATTACTCCTTAATATAGGACTGAGAGATATCCCGGGACACCGATGCATCGCGATTCACTCAATACGATACGGTGCGCGATTTGTGAGGTGCTGTATCTTGAATTTTCACGATACATTTTTTAAAATAAACTCTCATCACAGATACGTTTTAAATGTGTTTTAAATTAATTTCAAATTCGACCGAGTCATAAAAAGTAGGGAAAATATAATTTTCGCTACACACACGTACGTCTTTGAAAATACAGCGGCTATGCTAACTTTGTATATCAGCTGCAGTTCATGATTTCTGATTGACTGAGCGGTCTCTAACTCAAACATGTCGGAAAAAGCAGACGCTCATCCTTTGCTGGAGACTCACAAATCAGTAGTTTGGGAACATTTCGGTTCTAGTAACATTTGAAGATGGAATCAAACACGTGTGCAAAGATCAAACGTGCTGTCGCATGTGTCACGCAAGGTTGAAATACACGGGCAGCACGACAAACATGACAACACACATACGCCGCCATCACCCAATTATATACATTACTACAGTCATGTCCCGCTTATACAGACTTCAGATATCCGGAAACCTCGGTTCGGACGATTTTCATTCGAAACGAAATAATTACTCTATAAATTTACCCGTATATTCAGTTCCCGGAACCGGACGGTCATTTTCATACACAAAACACTGAAATGCACACAAAATTGTCTCACTTACCCGGACAATACACTTCCGCTGGTGGTAATCCTTTGATTCGTGAGAAGTCAATTAACCGAGTGACACTGAGTTACGTTTGAGACGAGCTTGTTTATTGTACATGTAATCCCATTTAATAAATATTGCGTCTGTGGAGGTCAGAGACAGATTTTTTTAAACGTGTATGTCTTGAATAAAGATTGAGTGGATGTATCTGTTTGCTCTGTCATCTGTCATGAGTTGCATAATTGAAGGGAAGTAACTCTTCCAGAAATTTGTTTATACGGACGAATTGTGAAATGACGCAAGTGTCCGTATAAACGAGGCACGACACAACTCACAAATATGTAAGACTGTTACTTTTGTGTTTGCTAACCATTACATGGAAATGGCAGATGATTCTTTAAGTTAAAATACTCATTACAGTATATATTTTATGACTCATGAGCATTCATTCACTTTCATTTATTTAATTCATTTTAATAAACTAAGTTTAATTCATTTATCTTGTCTTCTCTTGTCACTATGTGTATCGTAGCGTATCGAGATACGTATCGAATCGTGATGTAAGTATCGAGATACGTATCATATCGTGATCAAGGTTTATCGTTGCAGCCCTACCTTAAAACATCTACTGCTAACCTGCAAAGTAATACACATTAATATGAAAACATATACCGTATTCGACGTAATAAGCGCCCTGGGCGCTCTCAAAATTAGAAATAGGGGGCTCTTATTAGAATGTTATTTTGGTGAAAAAAACAGAGTTGAAACATAAATTTCGTGGTTTATGCTGACAGCCTGAAATGTTTATGTACGACAGATATATTTTTCCCGAATTTGATTCCCCAAAATTAAGGGTGTATATAACACACGAGTGCGTATTATACGTGAATAAATAAGTCTTTTGTACATTGATCAATCGGAAGGGGTGCTAATTGGGATTGTTCACTAGCCATTAGTAGCCAATATATTAGCAAATATCGCCGTGGGCGCTTATTAGAGCGGGGCGCTTATAAAGTCGAATACGGTAATATGAAAAGATATACATCATCTGTCACTGGGCACTCCATAAAAGACCGTCCTCATCACTACCTCTCTAAACTCACTAGGGGCGGTCGGGTAGCCTAGCAGTTAAAGCATTCGCTCGACACGCCGAAGACCCAGGTTCGATTCCCAACATTGGTACAATGCGTGAAGCCTATTTCTGGTGTCCCCTGCCGTGATGTTGCTGGAATATTGCTAAAAGTGGCGTAAAACCATACTCACTCACTCTAAGCTCACTAACGCGATGAAACTGGAGAACTGTTCCATGCGGCGTTAAACTCACTCACTCACTATACTTCACATACCGTATTCGACATATTAAGCGCCCCGCTCTAATAAGTGCCCATGGTCGACATTTGCTAATATATTGGCCAGTGAACAGTCCTAATTAGCAGCCCTTCCGATTGATCAATGTACACAAGACTTATTTATTCACGTATAATACGCACTCATGTGATATATGCACACTTAATTATCAGCAATTAATTTCTGGAAAAATATATCTGTCGTACATAAACATTTCAGGCTGTCAGCATAAACCACAAAATTTATCTTTTAACTCTGTTTTTTTCCCCACTTAAATAATATTCTAATAAGACCCCCCTATTTCTAATTTTGACAGCGCCCTGGGCGCTTTTTACGTCGAATACAGTCCTTGAAATGGAGTTACATGATGATTTCTCAGCTTTATATGGAAACTGGCGTTACCCTTATATTGAAGCAGCTCACTATCAAACGTAGCTGCACAGATAATTTAAATATAGAGAGCAGCTATGTCAATGGGCAAAATGCAGTTTTTACACAAACCCCATCAGACCACTAACACACCACCCTGCCACACCCCACCCCTCCCCCCATCGTCAAGGTCCGGGTAGAGAATAGGTCTTCAGCTACCCATGCTTGTCGTAAGAGGCAATCGTCATCGGGTGGTCAGGTTCCCTGACATGGTTGATGCTTGAAATCGTATCCCAAATGCATCCCCTGTTGCAATTGACGCTCATAATGTCAATCACTGGATTGTCTGGTCCAGACTCGATTATTTACAGACCGATTTCATCCAGCTGGAATATTGCTGAGTGCGGCATTAAACAACAGACACACAACTGGAGCGGCGATGTTGGCGCGTGCTGCATCAAAATTATGTTACAGTATTGTTTAGGCAGTCAATTCCCAAAGCTCTCAGTGTGCTAAGATTGTCTTCAAGGGTTATAGCGAAAACACACCTACAAGGCTTGTATTCTCTGTGTGACAAACAAACACTGATCGCCACTGTTCACAGTGATAGTGTGAGAAATAGAGGTTGTTACCATGGTTACGGTTAATACGAGATAAGATAAAGTTAGAATCTTGTTTTAACTCACATTTATCTTTTGTCATGCAGTTAGTGATAAAATACCGGTATATCTCTGCAAACGGAAAATCAATATTTCAAGAGAAATAACACTGTCACTTTCCATATAACACTTTTGGTCTGTCACCATGGTAACAAGATACGTACATATACTCATGCCCTCAATAAAAGCGACAGACTTTGTCACATGATGAGCCAGGACAGATTAATGAAATTACAGTTAGTGGTTAGCATCTTCGTCAATCTTCTGTGTTAACATTCTTACAGAATGGATTAAACATCATTTCGTTAGAAACTGCTGGACCAATAAAGCTGCAAAAACTTCAGGCTTGTTCCTGCCAATGATGACACCCCAGATTGTTCAAATCCGATTTTCAATATGGCCACTACAGCATTTGTCTTCAGTATTCATTCAGAAAGTATTTAAATGTTGTGAACATCAGAGCTGACATCAACTTTTGTTTAGTGGCTATCTTTGTTGACATTTTAAACGGTTGATTACACGATCAGGTGAGCTACAGTGCTGTAGTAAATGTATTATACATATAGGACACAAGATAGGTGAGGATGGCGAGGGAGCCTTGTGGTTTATGCATCCATTCACCATCCAGGTCCAGGTTCGATTCCCAATATGCATACAATGTGTGAAGCCCCATTGGGCCCCCCCCCCACACCCCCATCCCCTTGGTGATATTGCTGGAATATGGCTAAAATCAACATAAAACCATACTCAGAATAGCATGTAATAGTTTGCTTCTGATAAAACCCTGGAGACTGGTTATTGACATATTTGTGTCTTGTTCTTATTACAGTTGTCTCCCTTTGTTGTACCAGGATCTGATGATTGTGGTTTGAATACCAGATCTGCCCTGATTATGATATCCATGCTCCCAGCTGCTAAACTCTCTTACTCTTTCACCCACTCTGTCTGCAGGCGTTCTGGCGTACCTGTTCCTTCGTCCTGGGTCATGTGATGGAAACTGCGTTCAAAGACGATGTAACGGTGGATTTGGTCAGCTTTCCCAAACCATCCGGTAAGTTGTGTCAGCTGTTGTGGCAGCTTTAGAACAAAATGACAGTCTATAAAAGCCATCACCTTCCCGAGACAAGGGAGTCAACTGACTGTGAAAGTCCAGTTTCTACCCTTACCGAACTAGGCTGGAATTATGGAGTTATATTTTGAATGGACTGACGTCTATGCATAGTCAAAATCAAACTCGCGTAACGAAATTGACAACTGGTTTGTAAACAACATGGATTCAAACCTGCAGATTTTCGTCGAGTGTAGGACTGCAAAGCATGTGTACCGTCAACTGGTTGTTGACAGATATTTTCTAAATCTCTTCATCTTTTTAATCAAGGTACTGCACAAGTCCTGTTTTATTACAATATAGATCTTGATCATCGATCAGATCGTCTTGACAGGGTGCCGCCATTTTGTTCGAAGCAAATGCATGTGATGTGAGAGGTGGAATCTGATTGGTCCATAGGAGAGACATAGAAGGGACATAACTCATAGTAGCCACTGGTGGCGCTACGATGGAGCCCAGGAATTCCAGCCTAGTTCGGCAAGGGTGGAAACTGGACTTTTGAGTCTGTTAACTCCCTTCTCGGGAAGATGATCAACCATTGAAAAACTTCTTTTTAGTAAGTGGACAATGACTCAGTTTTGATGGTTGTGAAAGCTGCACTCACGTTTTGTAATGAAAAGACAAGAAACACTGTGAAATATGTGCTCTTGTTACAGTCTGCGACTTAAGCCACTAGTCCAAAGCCTGGGTCTAGTAAAATTCTGTTTTGGGCTAGTCAGTTCAGTCAGTAATGTCCACATAACACCAAGTTCTACATAAGATGATGCTGAGAGCCAGGTTCAGATAGTCTCCAAAGTGTATGTCTCCGGCTGTTGTTATTTTACCTGACATGTTACGAGAACAACCAACGATGTAATCACACTTGTCAATGTAGACTATTCTTTGCCGTTAATATGAAATGAAAAAATATTAATTGCAATTTTTTCTATCTGTAAAAGCTCTATACTCACTCACTGGTCAGGGGCGGTTGTCTTAGGTTCCATGTGGAGAGTTCTGTCCCTTAGGTATGACAGGAACTTATGATCAAGGGTTTGAATCCCTGATCTGCCCTGATTGTGTTTCTAGGTTTGTCAGAACCATACCTTGTTTGTTTGTTGGTTGTTTAACTCCACACTCAGCAATATTCCAGCTATATGACGCCGGTCTGTAAATAATCAAGTCTGGACCTGACAATCCAGTGATTGACATCATGAGCATCGATCAACGCAACTAGAATACGATGACAAGTCAGCGAGTCTGACCACCGATCCCGTTAGTCACCTCTTACGACAAGCATAGTCGCCTTTTACGGCAAGCATGGGTTGCTGAAGACCTGTTCTAACCCGGATCTTCACGGGTTTACCACCATGCCTGTGTGGGAGGGTTTCACTGAAGTGGTAACGTGTAAGACCTGTATAACTTCAGGAGTTCCTCCCACGTCAAGCTGACATCCAGTCCTGTTATTGTAATAGTGTTCAATAGAACGTCATGAATTATAAGAGACTGGATGGCATTGAAAGTGATGAGGTTCATGATGATTGTTTGTCATGGTTTTGGTGATTGACAATATTGTCATGTGTGTCATGTTTGTAGAGATTGTCATGTTTGTCAATATTGTCATGTGTGTCATGTTTGTAAAGATTGTCAATATTGCCATGTTTGTAAAGATTGTCATGTTTGTAAACATTGTCAATATTGCAATGTTTGTAAAGATTGTCAATATTGCCATGTTTGTAAAGATTGTCATGTTTGTAAGATTGTCAATATTGTCATGTGTGTCAATATAGTCACATGTGTCCGAGTCAATATTATCGTCATTGTCATGTGTGTCAATATTATCATAATTGTCATGTTTCTCATGATTCAGTGTCAAGTGGGAGCTTCGTACATGACGTCAATCTCAGCTTGCATAACTGGAAACCCACCACAGTAAGTTGTTGTTGACCCACCATAGTAAGTTGTTGTTGACCCACCACAGTAAGTTGTTGTTGACCCACCACAGTAAGTTGTTGTTGATCCACCATAGTAAGTTGTTGTTGACCTACCACAGTAAGTTGTTGTTGACCTACCACAGTAAGTTGTTGTTGATCCACCACAGTAAGTTGTTGTTGACCTACCACAGTAAGTTGTTGTTGACCTACCACAGTAAGTTGTTGTTGACCCACCACAGTAAGTTGTTGTTGACCTACCACAGTAAGTTGTTGTTGACCTACCACAGTAAGTTGTTGTTGATCCACCACAGTAAGTTGTTGTTGACCCACCACAGTAAGTTGTTGTTGACCCACCACAGTAAGTTGTTGTTGACCTACCACAGTAAGTTGTTGTTGACCCACCACAGTAAGTTGTTGTTGACCTACCACAGTAAGTTGTTGTTGACCCACCACAGTAAGTTGTTGTTGACCTACCACAGTAAGTTGTTGACCCACCACAGTAAGTTGTTGTTGACCTACCACAGTAAGTTGTTGTTGACCCACCACAGTAAGTTGTTGTTGACCTACCACAGTAAGTTGTTGTTGATCCACCACAGTAAGTTGTTGTTGACCTACCACAGTAAGTTGTTGTTGACCCACCACAGTAAGTTGTTGTTGACCTACCACAGTAAGTTGTTGTTGACCAACCACAGTAAGTTGTTGTTGATCAACCACAGTAAGTTGTTGTTGACCCACCACAGTAAGTTGTTGTTGACCCACCACAGTAAGTTGTTGTTGACCTACCACAGTAAGTTGTTGTTGACCTACCACAGTAAGTTGTTGTTGACCCACCACAGTAAGTTGTTGTTGACCCACCACAGTAAGTTGTTGTTGACCCACCACAGTAAGTTGTTGTTGACCCACCACAGTAAGTTGTTGTTGACCCACCACAGTAAGTTGTTGTTGACCCACCACAGTAAGTTGTTGTTGACCTACCACAGTAAGTTGTTGTTGACCCACCACAGTAAGTTGTTGTTGACCTACCACAGTAAGTTGTTGTTGACCCACCACAGTAAGTTGTTGACCTACCACAGTAAGTTGTTGTTGACCCACCACAGTAAGTTGTTGTTGACCCACCACAGTAAGTTGTTGTTGACCCACCATAGTAAGTTGTTGTTGACCCACCACAGTAAGTTGTTGTTGACCCACCACAGTAAATTGTTGTTGACCTACCTAAGTAAGTTGTTGTTGACCTACCACAGTAAGTTGTTGTTGACCTACCACAGTAAATTGTTGTTGACCCACCACAGTAAGTTGTTGTTGACCTACCACAGTAAGTTGTTGTTGACCTACCACAGTAAGGTGTTGTTGACCTACCACAGTAAGTTGTTGTTGACCTACCACAGTAAGTTGTTGTTGACCTTCCACAGTAAATTGTTGTTGACCCTCACAGTAAGTTGTTGTTGACCTACCACAGTAAGTTGTTGTTGACCTACCACAGTAAGTTGTTGTTGACCTACCACAGTAAGTTGTTGTTGACCCACCACAGTAAGTTGTTGACCTACCACAGTAAGTTGTTGTTAAGTACCACAGTAAGTTGTTGTTGACCCACCACAGTAAGTTGTTGTTGACCCACCATAGTAAGTTGTTGTTGACCCACCACAGTAAGTTGTTGTTGACCTACCACAGTAAGTTGTTGACCCACCACAGTAAGTTGTTGTTAACCCACCACAGTAAGTTGTTGTTGACCCACCACAGTAAGTTGTTGACCTACCACAGTAAGTTGTTGTTGACCTACCACAGTAAGTTGTTGTTGACCCACCACAGTAAGTTGTTGTTGACCCACCATAGTAAGTTGTTGTTGACCCACCACAGTAAGTTGTTGTTGACCTACCACAGTAAGTTGTTGTTGACCTACCACAGTAAGTTGTTGTTGACCTACCACAGTAAGTTGTTGTTGACCTACCACAGTAAGTTGTTGTTGACCTACCACAGTAAGTTGTTGTTGACCTACCACAGTAAGTTGTTGTTGACCTACCACAGTAAGTTGTTGTTGACCCACCACAGTAAGTTGTTGTTGATCCACCATAGTAAGTTGTTGTTGACCCACCACAGTAAGTTGTTGTTGACCCACCATAGTAAGTTGTTGTTGACCCACCATAGTAAGTTGTTGTTGATCCACCATAGTAAGTTGTTGTTGATCCACCATAGTAAGTTGTTGTTGACCTACCATAGTAAGTTGTTGTTGACCCACCATAGAAAGTTGTTGTTGACCCACCACAGTAAGGTGTTGTTGACCTACCACAGTAAGTTGTTGTTGACCCACCACAGTAAGTTGTTGTTGACCCACCACAGTAAGTTGTTGTTGACCTACCACAGTAAGTTATTGTTGACCTACCACAGTAAGTTGTTGTTGACCTACCACAGTAAGTTGTTGTTGACCTACCACAGTAAGTTGTTGTTGACCCACCACAGTAAGTTGTTGTTGATCCACCATAGTAAGTTGTTGTTGACCCACCATAGTAAGTTGTTGTTGACCCACCACAGTAAGTTGTTGTTGACCCACCATAGTAAGTTGTTGTTGACCCACCATAGTAAGTTGTTGTTGATCCACCATAGTAAGTTGTTGTTGACCTACCATAGTAAGTTGTTGTTGACCCACCATAGTAAGTTGTTGTTGACCCACCACAGTAAGTTGTTGTTGATCCACCACAGTAAGTTGTTGTTGACCCACCATAGAAAGTTGTTGTTGACCCACCACAGTAAGGTGTTGTTGACCTACCACAGTAAGGTGTTGTTGACCTACCACAGTAAGTTGTTGTTGACCTACCACAGTAAGTTGTTGTTGACCTACCACAGTAAGTTGTTGTTGACCCACCACAGTAAGTTGTTGTTGACCCACCACAGTAAGTTGTTGTTGACCCACCACAGTAAGTTGTTGTTGACCCACCACAGTAAGTTGTTGTTGACCTACCACAGTAAGTTGTTGTTGACCTACCACAGTAAGTTGTTGTTGACCCACCACAGTAAGTTGTTGTTGACCCACCACAGTAAGTTGTTGTTGACCTACCACAGTAAGTTGTTGTTGACCTACCATAGTAAGTTGTTGTTGACCTACCACAGTAAGTTGTTGTTGACCCACCACAGTAAGTTGTTGACCTACCACAGTAAGTTGTTGTTGACCTACCACAGTAAGTTGTTGTTGACCCACCAAAGTAAGTTGTTGTTGATCCACCATAGTAAATTGTTGTTGACCCACCATAGTAAATTGTTGTTGACCTACCACAGTAAGTTGTTGTTGACCCACCATAGTAAGTTGTTGTTGATCCACCATAGTAAATTGTTGTTGACCCACCATAGTAAATTGTTGTTGACCTACCACAGTAAGTTGTTGTTGACCCACCATAGTAAATTGTTGTTGACCCACCATAGTAAATTGTTGTTGACCTACCACAGTAAGTTGTTGTTGATCCACCATAGTAAATTGTTGTTGACCCACCAAAGTAAGTTGTTGTTGCGAAACCCATCCCTGTAAGCTGCTGTTAAAATACCCAATGCATAAAGTTGTTTCGGAACCTATGATAGTCAATTGTTGTTGATCCACCAAAGTAAGTTGTTGTTTTGGAACCCATCCCTGTAAGCTGCTTTTAAAATACCCAATGCATAAAGTTGTTGTTTCGGAACCCACCATAGTAAATTGTTGTTGATCCACCACAGTATGTTGTTGTTAAGAAACAGTAACTTGTTAGGTCAACTGCAGCATGAATTCCAGTTGAAGAAAGAATGTACATGACAGGAGCTGAATCGGGAGAAACCATCCCCTGTATCTCCAGGTCACATTTCAGTAAACCTACACAATCCCCTGGATCCATTCCCATGGTTCTCGCAGTCTCAAGTTACCCGCCCTTGATTGTCATCAGCCAATTAAATTTGTTACGCTACTTAGACTAACGGGCCAATCAGAATGCAAGTTACAAACCATCTCAATGTTGGGCTGGCAATATCAACAACATGGCGGCCTGACAATTCAACAGGAATTAAACACTGAAAAACTGACGGCCACGCACACAAAAGAAAACCCTCAAAGATCTTTGGGATGGAAAGGATGTCTTCATGTCCTCCCTAACACATTTTTCCTCTTTTCCTTTTCTCAGCGTTTGATTGGTCGAAACAGTGTTGATGAAAATCAAGGGCGGGTAATTTGTAGGGCTGGGACGATACACCAACTGCGCGATCCGATACGTATTACAATACTTGCATGTGCTCTTATCTGTGGTGCGTAAGCAATCATTTCATAGACAGGATGGCCAAATACCAGGCACACTGATGATAACAGTTGGCCGTGACAAGTATGAAGATATTTACGGTTTCACTACTCGTTTTCACTAGTTATTTGTGTTTGGTGTAACATTTATTGAAGAATACAGTTAAGGAAAGAATCGATACTTTTTACTTTATGTGAGATTGTGATTGATACTTGTTTTGAGAAGTAAAGAATCGCGATCCACCAATGCATCGGTGTATCATCCCACTACTAGTAATTTGATATCGTGAGAATCACAGATATGGATTCAGAGGTCAATGTACGCTTTCCGAGTCCTGGAGATATGGTGGATGGGAAAGGAGCGTTTTGGTTTTGTAGAAACATTTTTGTTAAACAAATCTTGTTGCATATGTGTTACAATGAAGGAAAATGCACAAATTTAGAACTGATAAGTTAAGTATGGAATTGTACATTTGGGGGTAGCCCCTTCAGCGTGACAAATGTTATTGCTGTTCTGGTAAATTTATTTGTGGATATCCCATCATCTCTCTATATGTTTCAGGTCGAACTGAACTGTCTCAGCCGAATCGCGTACAAACTTCGACTAGATGACCTCAAGTTTGAACGTCTCGAGGTTGACGCCTCGGTGGCTGAGAGGCTGTTTGAGGACAATCTATTCAAGAAAAGTCAAGTACCACAAATTGCAGCCAAATCCAACACAGGGTCGAAGGTCACCTTGTACAAGATGGGCGAACACATTGACATGTCCCGGGGACCACTTATAGCCAGTACCAGCCAGATCGGGCGGTTCAATGTCACAGCGGTGAGTTCAATGTCACAGCAGTGAGTTCAATGTCACAGCGGTGAGTTCAATGTCACAGCAGTATTCAGTAAGCAATAAGTTCAATGTCACAGCAGTAAGTTCAATGTCACAGCTGTGAGTTCAATGTCACAATGTCCGGTTCCATTAGATGTTGAGCATTCCTAGGAAAGAGAGAGAAAAACTTTGTGAATCTGTATAATTGTTGTGATGTTATTTCAGATTCGGGGGGGGCACAGGTAGACCAGTGGTCTTAAGGCGCTGCGATTCGCTGTGCAGAGTTGCGGCCCTTGGGCCACCAGAAACCTAAGATTGTGGGTTCAAATCCCGGTTCGCCCCGATTATGTTTCTAGGTTTGTCAGCACCACACCTGTGCCCGTGGATGTCTCTTCTGGCTTTCCTCCCACATTAAGCTGACACGCCATGATATAACTGGAATACTGTTAAACCCAACTCACTCACTCACTCATTTCAGATTCACCCGGTAGAGTGTCCAGAGCACGGACAGCTCCAGCGTGTCCAGGGCGTGGCACTCCCCACCCAGGTCAAGGTAACCCAAATTCTGCCTCTTCCATCATTTCAAAAAAGGTCAGGGTGTCGGGTAGCCTAGTGGCTAAAGCATTCACCCTTCACGCCGAAGACTCAGGTTCAATTCCCGACATGGGTACAATGTGCGAAGCCCATTTCTGTTGTTCCCCGCCGTGAAATTGCTGGAATATTGCGTGACGTAAAACAATATTCACTCACTCGAACTAAATGTCCATGGTACGCAAACTGTGAAAAGAATGTTTTATCACAATTTTACATTTATTGATGATAGTGGGGCACGGGTGGCCCAGTTGTCTTAGGTGCCGCAATTACCCGTGCTCGTGGGTTTCACCGAAGTGGTAAACGTCTGAGACCTGCATCACTTTGGGCTTTCCTCCCACATTAAGCTGACACGCCGTGATATAACTGGAATAATGTTAAAAGTGGTGTGAAACCCAACTCACTCACTCATTGAATCTATATATACTTTTCTAGGACACTAGATCATTACACGTCATGATAATTTGGCTTTTAAAACACCAGTATTTTTTTTCAAGAGTGCAGCTAATCTGGGATAAATGTAACAAATTTTCAGATTTTGGCCTGTTCGTTTTTTTCATAATTTCCAAATCGCTCCATTATAATCATCCAGCATCAACGCAGTGGAAGGCTGCAATTTATACAATACATTTTTCCCAGGTCTTGTGATGCCATTCTGCCTTAGTTACATCTATAACTATTGAAGATATTAATCTTAAGACATGACTTAATGGTCATAAAGGTCTGCAATCTCATAAAATCAGATCTTAGTCGTCACTACCATTAAACAAAGGTCTTAGGACATCCCATTACGGGTGTCATCAGAACGACCTTTCGCAAACTGAGCCGACCAATATAATGACTAACAAGAAGTCGACATTAACCAATCAGAAAGCAGCTTCCTCGAGCTTTACTGCACTAGCTTCGAACTCGCGACTTCCGTTTCAAAAATTTGTTGACAAAGTTCTCGATTACAAATTTGAAAACTGAACAAAAGAACATTCTGGAATGTCTAATATATTGGCCGAGATTGTATGCCAGTGCTTTCTACGGGCTATGCAAAGTCTCTTCCGTTTCAAATGTTTATCCCATTGAAGCGAGAGATAGACAATGATTTTCACGGAATGAATCTTACTGGGCCTAATTGTCGTTTGGAATACCCTGTACAATGTATTAACCTCTTCGAGGTTGCACGATTAAAAAAACACATTGTGACTGTCACTTTCTTGATCTGGACCCCGTTCCACAAAGCGATCTTAGCACTAAAGTGATCGTAAGTCCCATACTTTAACATAGGTATAGATCATCGTAGTGCTAAGATCGCTTTGAGGAACAGGGCCCTGGTAACCAACGCTCTGATTGGTCGTATGAAAGGTTGTTCTGATGTGACTAACGATGGGATATCTCCTAATCTTTGTTTCACAGTAGTGAGAACTGATTGAGATTGTACTGTCTGGAGCTTCTAGGAGGAAAAGGATCCACCATTTTCGTTGATTATATTCTGTTCTTACAGATGCACCACTGGGCTTATGAGTTTGTAGTGAAACGAGCAGCACGACTGGTGAGTGTTTTGGTACCTTGTACTTTTGAGTTTTCTCCCTTTGTCATACCAGGACCCGCTGGTCCTTGGTTTCAATAACTACAAGTATGATTGTTGATCTGTGATTTGAAAACATGCACGACTTTTTGGATTTTCCCACATTAAGCTGATATGCCATTATAACTGGTGAGACCTGTGGCGATCCAGGTCAGCCATGCTTGCCATTACTGGCAACAGTATTTGTCGTAAGAGGCGACTAACATGATCGGGTGGTCAGGCTCGCTGACTTGGTTGATGTATGTCATTGTATCCCAGTTGCGTGGATCGATGCTCATATTACCAATCACAAGATTGTCTGATCCCGAAACGGTTGTTTACATGTTAGGTATATTGCTGGTTTGTTTGTTTGTTTGTTTTATTGACACTGCACACAGCAATATTCCAGCTTTATGGGGTGGTCGGGTAGCCTAGTGGTTAAAGTGTTCACTCGTCACGCCGAGGACCCAGGTTCGATTCCCAACATGGGTACAATGTGTGAAGCCCATTTCTGGTGTCCCCCGCCGTGATATTGCTGGAATATTGCTAAAAGCGGCGTAAAACCACACTCACTCACTCCAGCTATATGACGGCGGTCTGTAAATAATTGAATCTGGACCAGACAATCCAGTGATTGACATCATGAGCATCGATCCAAACAATTGGGATACGATGACATGCATCAACCAAGTCAGTGAGCATGACAAGATCCGGGGTAGAATAGGTCTTCAGCAACCCATGCTTGCCTTATGCTTGCCATAAAAGGTTACTATGCTTGTCGTAAAAGGCGACTAACGGGATCGGGTGGTCGGGCTCGCTGACTTGGTTGATGCATGTCATCGTATCCCAATTGCGTGGATTGATGCTCATGATGTAAATCACTGGATTGTCTGGTCCAGACTCGATTATTTACAGACTGCCGTCATATAGCTGGAATATTGCTGAGTGCGACGTAAAACAACCAACCAACCAACCAGCCAGTGAGTCTGACCCCTCGATCCCGTTTTGAATGAATTGATTCTAATTTATGATTTGTTTCGTATTTTCAGAACGATGCTCCCTTGCTTTCCTCATATTCCCAGCAGGAACAAGACATAAGGGAAGATACAGCCGACGTGTAGATGATGTTATGGATGAATCCTGTATGATGGATGCAACTAGGGCTGTGATTGGCTGCAGCCATAAAAATGATGCTACATTGAATTGGACTTCTTGATGGAGATGATTGTGACTGTGTGTTGTAGAATGCTGAGATGATAGTGTCACGATATACCGACCTCAAGTATTGATACATCGCAACCAGAGACCTAAAATCCTGGGTTCGAATCCCAGTTTGACGTCACCATGTTTCTAGGTTTGTCGGCACCGTCTAAGACCTGCATCACCAGGTCCTGCTTCCTCATCAAGCAGACACGTTGTGATGGAACTGAAATACTGGAACTCACTCAACCATACAGCTGAAATGAAAGAGCAGAGATGATCCAAATGCAGAGATGCCAACTGTCTTGGTTGGTATTGTGGACCAAATTCAGTAAAATATATCACAGATTTAGCTTCTGATGGGGAGGGTGACAGATTTTGAGGTTTTGCTTAAATATAATGCTGATTATGTTATTTTAAAATAATTAATTTTCGCGATGCCAGTTGGTCCAGATATTCCAACCATGGTTGTTGGCACCTCTGCACATGAGCCCAGGATATTGATGTAGACTTGATACAAAGCTACAAGGTATATATATAGCGACATTGTACCGAGTATTGTGACAGACACGTCATAGATGTTTGTAAATACATGGACCTTGCAAGAAGGAACATCGTGGTAATAAATGTTTGTGTTTGTTGCACAGTCGTTGTCTGAAGTGTTCATTTTCAACATGGTGGTCTCAGTAAGTACCTACAGGGGGTGATGGGAGCACTGACTGGATAGCCTGTCTCAGGCTTACTACCACACCTTGTTTCTTTGTCTGATGCATGTTCCGAGGCGTGTTTAATGCATGTTTCCAGGCTTGTTTAATGCATGTTCCAAGGCGTGTTTAATGCATGTTCCAAGGCTTGTTTAATGCATGTTCCCAGGCTTATCTAATGCATGTTCCGAGGCTTGTCTAATGCATGTTCCCAGGCTTGTTTAATGCATGTTCCAAGGCTTGTTTAATGCATGTTCCCAGGCTTATCTAATGCATGTTCCGAGGCTTGTCTAATGCATGTTCCCAGGCTTGTTTAATGCATGTTCCCAGGCTTGTTTAATGCATGTTCCCAGGCGTGTTTAATGCATGTTCCCAGGCTTGTTTAATGCATGTTCCCAGGCTTGTCTAATGCATGTTCCCAGGCGTGTTTAATGCATGTTTCCAGGCTTGTTTAATGCATGTTCCCAGGCTTTTTTAATGCATGTTCCCAGGCTTATTTAATGCATGTTCCCAGGCGTGTTTAATGCATGTTCCCAGGCTTGTTTAATGCATGTTCCCAGGCTTGTTTAATGCATGTTCCCAGGCTTGTCTAATGCATGTTCCCAGGCTTGTCTAATGCATGTTCCCAGGCGTGTTTAATGCATGTTCCCAGGCTTGTTTAATGCATGTTCCCAGGCTTGTTTAATGCATGTTCCCAGGCTTGTTTAATGCATGTACCCAGGCAGGTTTAATGCATGTTCCCAGGCAGGTTTAATGCATGTTCCCAGGCTTGTCTAATGCATGTTCCCAGGCTTGTTTAATGCATGTTCCCAGGCTTGTTTAATGCATGTTCCCAGGCTTGTTTAATGCATGTTCCCAGGCTTGTTTAATGCATGTTCCCAGACGTGTTTAATGCATGTTCCCAGGCTTGTTTAATGCATGTTCCCAGGCTTGTTTAATGCATGTTCCATAGGCTTGTTTAATGCATGTTCCCAGGCGTGTTTAATGCATGTTCCCAGGCTTGTTTAATGCATGTTCCCAGGCTTGTTTAATGCATGTTCCCAGGCTTGTTTAATGCATGTTCCCAGGCTTGTTTAATGCATGTTCCCAGGCTTGTCTAATGCATGTTCCCAGGCTTTGTTTAATGCATGTTCCCAGGCTTGTTTAATGCATGTTCCCAGGCTTGTTTAATGCATGTTCCCAGGCTTGTTTAATGCATGTTCCCAGGCTTGTTTAATGCATGTTCCCAGGCGTGTTTAATGCATGTTCCCAGGCTTGTTTAATGCATGTTCCCAGGCTTGTTTAATGCATGTTCCCAGGCTTGTTTAATGCATGTTCCCAGGCTTGTCTAATGCATGTTCCCAGGCTTTGTTTAATGCATGTTCCCAGGCGTGTTTAATGCATGTTCCCAGGCTTGTTTAATGCATGTTCCCAGGCATGTTTAATGCATGTTCCCAGGCGTGTTTAATGCATGTTCCCAGGCTTGTTTAATGCATGTTCCCAGGCTTGTTTAATGCATGTTCCCAGGCTTGTCTAATGCATGTTCCCAGGCTTGTCTAATGCATGTTCCGAGGCGTGTTTAATGCATGTTCCCAGGCTTGTTTAATGCATGTTCCCAGGCTTGTTTAATGCATGTTCCCAGGCTTGTCTAATGCATGTTCCCAGGCTTGTCTAATGCATGCTCCCAGGCTTGTTTAATGCATGCTCCCAGGCGTGTTTAATGCATGTTCCCAGGCTTGTTTAATGCATGTTCCCAGGCTTGTCTAATGCATGTTCCCAGGCGTGTTTAATGCATGTTCCCAGGCTTGTTTAATGCATGTTCCCAGGCTTGTTTAATGCATGTTCCCAGGCGTGTTTAATGCATGTTCCCAGGCTTGTTTAATGCATGTTCCCAGGCTTGTTTAATGCATGTTCCCAGGCTTGTTTAATGACTTTGTTTTAGTAGTATATACAGTTACATGCCTTTAGAGGTAATGAGGGGGCGGTCGGGTAGCCTAGTGGTTAAAGCGTTCAATCGGATTCGATTCCCAACATGGGTACAATGTGTGAAGCGAAAAAAAAAACGAACGCTGTTCTTTGACCTTTGACTATCTTATCAAAACCTATTCAGAAAACAGGGTTTTGGTTTGGTTTGTTGTTGAACGCCTTTTACGGCAAGCATGGGTTGCTGAAGACCTATTCTACCCCGGATCTTCACAGGGACACATTCTAAATAAGGTATATACTAAGCTTAATGATATGTGCTGTAATAGTTCTTGAGAAAGTGCAAGCATTAACTTTGTCGGGATATTTTCCTCTATCTCGTGGCCGTGACCTTTGACATTCTGGTAGGTGACAAAGGCATTCCTAGGGCAGAGTGGAGGAGTGAGTGAGGGAGTGAGTTGGGTTTAATGCCGCTTTTAACAGTATTCCAGTTATAACACGGCGTGTCAGCTCAATGTGGGAGGAAAGCCCGAAGTGATGCAGGTCTCAGACGTTTACCACTTCGGTGAAAACCCACGGGTATGGTGCTGACAAATCTAGAAACATAATCGGGGCTAACCGGGATTCGAACCCACAATCATATGTTTCTGGCATTCCCAAGGGACGCAACTCTGCACAGCGAATCGCGGCGCCTATGACGACTGGGCCACCCGTGCCCCCCAAAATGGAGGAAGTATGTGGAAGAAGAATATCTTATGTCTATCCTCCTGCAGTAGGTTTAAGAAAATCACTGTTGGTGGCAGTCAAAGCCGTCCCAGTCGCTAGTCAGTGTGAAGAAAACTGAGTGAGTGAGTACGGTTTTACGCCACTTTTAGCAATATTCCAGCACTTTCATGGGGGGGGGGGGGACACCAGAAATGGGCTTCACACATTGTACTCATGTCGGGAATCGAACCCGGGTCTTCGGCATGACGAGCGAACACTTTAACCACTAGGCTAACCGACCGCCCCTGAAGAATACTGAACTTGTGTGAAGTATTTGCACTCCAGGCAAGCGGGAAACGATGACATGCATCAACCAAGTCAGCAAGCCTGACCACCAATCCCGTAAGTTGCCTCTAACGACATGCATGGGTTGTTGAAGACCTATTCTGACCTGGGTCTTCTTCATGGGGCAACTCAAGAAAAAATAAATGGTTTGTGGTCGGACCTGGGATTATTATGGGAGCTTGAATCAACACATGGTGTTTATGTTTTTATTGATTTCTCCCATAACAGGGCTTGATCTTCAATCGCCAGCAGTGGTTTATTTTTTTTCACTCAATCTGATTTGCTGGCTGAGAGTGGAGAGTTGTGTCATCGTGTTTTGATTGGCTGGCTAAAAATAATTGACAGCACTATTTTCGGATCGGGATACCCGAGGTCGTCTAGTACAGGAAATCCCTAGCTGGCAAAACATTACCGTAGTGACGATGTTTACATCTCTGAAAGTTGGTGACCGAGAGAAAGTTTGTGGGGGAAGAAGGGGTGTGATATGTGGAGATATATCAGAGAATTTCGGCTTCCCAATGTACCAGATTCAGTTGCAGAATGAGAAGACAGTAACGCCTCGTTCTAATCGAGACAGATTAATCACTCATGTGTAGACTTTTCGGTAACAACCGAACACAGTGGTTAATCCTCTATCTGCAATAAATAAATAACTACAATAAATAAGCAAAAAAATTTATTTTATTGTCGGGACTGTCACCTGGAGAACATTTCATTTCACAACATTATTGTAGCTCACCTGGACCATCTCCCCAAGGCAAGCCTGTCCACTAGCCTATATCAAAGCCTAGTTTTCTATCCTTGCCACATCAAGGCCACTTTTCTTGGCGTGACGATGGCGCCACCCCGTGTAGATCATAAGTTGTGCCCCTTATAAGGAACACATGATATCCAATCAGATCGCTGTTCTTATCTCGTATAGCTTCACAAAGATGGTGACCTCGTCGATCAGATAACGAAAACATTCACAATTTTTTCCCTGACACAAAAACAAGCAATCGTTGGAGGGGTTCAAAAGATGAAAAAGACAGGAAGTGGTCTTTCATATGTGGATGTTGACTTTGTGAAACGTTCTCTGATAGTCCAATCATATGAAGCACAGGAAAGTGGGCTTGATTTGGCAAGGGTGGAACAAGACTTTGATGAAAAGGCTAGCGGACGCTCTTGCCTCGGGGAGATGGACTAGGTTTTGTGGTCAACAGTTCCAGATGTTAACACAGACAACCACCCAACAAAATGTCGGCAAAGGTTTTGTGCAGAAATACTAAAGTATTAACAGGTAGGATACAAGTATCTAAGTTTCCCCAATGTTTTAAAAATTTCCAGGGGCGGTCGGGTAGCCTCGTGGTTAAAGCGTTCGCTCGTCACGCCGAAGACCCGGGTTCGGTTCCAACATGGGTACACCATGTGAAGCCCATTTCTGGTGTCCCCTGCCGTGATATTGCTGGAATATTGCTAAAAGCAGTGTAAAAAACATACTCACTAACTCACTCACTCCAAATTTGCAAGAATGAATGTAATATTTTATTTCATTGTTGCAATGCACAACAGTTGCTCACATTTCACCAAAATATCAAATGGTCGGTTCCAAGAGCACATACCAAATACTCAAATATTACATTAAGAATAAAAAGGTTCGAGTAATAGCTTTTTGAAGTTTCTTCTTTCAGTATGGTCGCTGTGCAGAGGTCAAATCAAGGTCAAAATTTAAGATATCGCAAAAACTGAACACACATGTTCATCGTTACATTCATTTTTTGGGGGAAAACAATTGTCATGACAACCATATTGAAAATCAGATCTAAACCTCTTCCGTGGTTTCTTGAAGGTATATGGACGACGGAGGAGGGACACGGATGCAGGAGGGACACAGGTACACCATTTTATGACCACTTGACCTTCAAACCGATTAGCTAAATATGAAATTTATTGAAAATTGTCCAAGAGTAATGCCTACAGTCATGGCAATTCACAGAATCAGACAAAAAAATTAAAATTTACTTTAACTAAACACGAACCTATGTAGAATATTTCAACATTAATCAGAAAATGGTTGTGGAATCTCAAGATATCCGTCCTGCAAACATTTCTACATCCATGACCGGCAACTATGTATCGATCTGTATTTGCTGAAGTTGTTCATAGCCATACTTGACGCCAAATCGGATCCCGACGAAGGCGAGAGCAGTGAGAAACATGAAGAACCCACTGTAATTGCTCCCGAGGTTGTCGCAGATGTCCCGCATCGTGGCTGCCTCGATGCTCTGGTCGTGCGTCTTCATGTAGTTACACGCTCCTTGTAACTTGCCCATGTCCACGGGCGGCCTCATCAGGAACATCAGGATGACGGCCAGAAGGACAGCCTCGATGGCCACCATGATGTAGAAGGCCTGATCGTGGGACACGCCCAGCTCGTCCAGGATGCTGCCTCCACCTCTTTCTGGTGATCTGTTTGCTCTTCCTCTCGCCCATCTTCCTGCTCTGCTGTGTGTTCTGGTCGATGGTTTCGACTGATCGTTAGCGGAAGGTGTCTGACGTCGACGCAAAATTTCACTCTCAGCTTTATTTTCATGAGCTGTAGAGAAGGAAGGTTAAGCATTAAAATCAATTTTCATAGAAGAAAAATTCAACACAAAGCTAAAGGAATGACATTGATATATATTAATTCACATAGAAACACAAGCTACACAAAGAACTGGGAAGGGTGCATTTCTTTCTGACCATGATAGGGGCGGTCGGGTAGCCTAGTGGTTAAAGCGTTCGCTCGTCACGCCGAAGACCCGGGTTCGAATCCCGACATGGGTACAATGTGTGAAGCCCATTTCTGGTGTCCCCCGCCGTGATATTGCTGGAATATTGCTAAAAGCAGCGTAAAACCACACTCACTCACTCACTCTGACCATGATATTTACTATTATATTGACCCCTCCATGGTCTAGTGGTAGAGTGTCCGCCTGGAGAGCGGAAGGTTGGGGGTTTGATCTCTGGCTGTGTCCTAGCAAAAGATGGTACTTTTTGTTACTTTGCCTGGCACTCAGCATTAAGGGGCTAAAACGAGGACTGGTCTGCTCGGAGTCAGTATTCTGTGTCTGAGTGGGGTTTTCATGTTTCTCAGTATTGGTACACTTCGATCATATGATGTTTGTTAGTTTGTTTGTTGTTTAACGCCGCACTCGGCAATATTCCAGCTACATGACGACGTCTGTAAATAATCGAGTCTGGACAAGACAATCCAGTGATTGATATCATGAGCATCGATCCACGCAATTGGGATCAATGACATGTATCAACCAAGTCCGCAAGTCTGACCACCTGATCCAGTTAGTTGCCTCTTACAACAAGCATGGGTTGCTGAAGACCTATTGTACTTCTGATCTTCACGGGTCTGCGCCATGGTATCTCAGTGGGCTAGGACTATAAAATCAGCATTGCTTGTGGGACGATACACCAACTATGCGATACGTATCATGATACCATGCTCTTGATCCGACACGTATCATGATACCATGCTCGTGATCCGAGACGTATAATGACACCATGCTTGTTTACCGATACGTATCATGATACTATGCTCATGATCCAATACGTATCATGATACCATGCTCGTGATCTGACACGTATCATGATACCATGCTCGTGATCCAATACGTATCATGATACCATGCTCGTGATCCGATACATATCATGATACCATGCTCGTGATCCGATACGTATCATGATACCATGCTCGTGATCTGACATGTATCATGATACCATGCTCGTGATCCAATACGTATCCAGATACCATGCTCGTGATCCGATACGTATCATGATACCATGCTTGTGATCCGATACGTATCATGATACCATGCTCGTGATCCGATACGTATCATGATACCATGCTCGTGATCCGACATGTATCATGATACCATGCTCATGATCCGACATGTATCATGATACCATGCTCGTGATCCGACACGTATCATGATACCATGCTCGTGATCCGATACGTATCAGGATACGATGCTCGTGATCCGATACGTATCAGGATACCATGCTCAGGATCCGACACGTATCATGATACAGTGATCCCTCGATATACTGCTGTCATCGGGGTCCAAGAAACTGACCCAGCGGTGTAGGAAAGAGCGTTGTACAGATATTCCTTGCTGAGGTTTACATTACGTAATGATGGTAGTGAATGGAACAGTGGCGCAATTATTTCACAGTGGCATGGGACATGTAGATCTATGTAACACTGATCGTGGACGATGATTCAAACTGCATGCGTAAAAAAATAACAATACTTTGTGTAAATTAATCAAAGTAGTCTGTATTATTTTACGACTGGATGTTATACATGTAGAATCTAAATAAGTGTTGTTATATTTTAAGTTTTTCGGAAGAAAATTGGTCCGATCGCCGACCTTCTCACTTTATCGATCGATGACAGTACATTACTAATGTGCGACCAAGGCTGTGATTGGTTAATAAATAATGATTTGTCAAAGTTATGAAAAACCCGGACACAGCCGGCTCCCTGTATGCACTTTATGTACAGTTGTCGTAACTACACGGTTATTTGAGCGATTTATGAAAATGGTAAAGATTAATGAACTAAGATTTATTTTATACCCTCGTAATTACGCTATTTAAACAATGAAGTTCCAATGTTTTATCATGGTATCATGATACCATGCTCGTGATCCGATACGTATCATGATACCATGCTCATGATCCGATATGTATCATGATACCATGCTCGTGATCCGATACGTATCATGATACCATGCTCATGATCCGATATGTATCATGATACATAGCTCGTGATCCGATATGTACCATGATACCATGCTCATGATCCAATACGTATCATGATACATAGCTCGTGATCCGATATGTACCATGATACCATGCTCAGGATCTGACACGTATCATGATACATAGCTCGTGATCCGATATGTACCATGATACCATGCTCAGGATCCGACACGTATCATGATACATAGCTCGTGATCCGATATGTACCATGATACCATGCTCGTGATCGGATTCATATCATAGACAAGATGGCCAAATTGGCAGCGTCAAGTATGATGCAGTGGATGAAAATATTTATATTTGAAAATATATTTATATTTTCACCACAGATTTTGACAACTAATTAGTGTTTGGTGTAACACTTATTAAAGTAAACAGATAAGCATCGATATTTTTTACTTAGTGTGCAACTGTAATCGATACTTGTATCAAGAAGTAAAAACATCTCTCGATCCTCCAATTCGTCGGTGTATTGTCCCATTGCTAGCATGCACCATGGTTTAGATGTCTTACCAGCATAGGACTCCCGTTCATTGATGACATCGAAGACTGGGTCGGAGACCTGGGTCATGAACTTCAAGGCTGGAAGGTCAAGTTCAGGCAGGACTGTGTCGGTACGTTGGCCGTGGTCCACATCGTCGCAGTAGTTGCGGCACCGCAGCAGTCGGTGGAGCGACCCAGCAAGCCCCAGTGCATCGATGAACTGTTTTTCTCGTTTGTCGTAATCCTCCTTGGTGAGCACCCCACTTCCCACCTTGTCCTGCTTCGTGAGAACACCGTACACAGGGATTGCTGAAACAGTAACACCGTACACAGGGATTGCTGAAACAGTAACACTGTACACAGGGATTGCTGAAACAGTAACATCGAACACAGGGATTGCTGAAACAGTAACACAGTACACTGGGATTGCTTAAACAGTAACATTGAACACGGGGATTGCTGAAACAGTAACACCTAACACAGGGATTGCTGAAACAGTAACACCATACACAGGGATTGCTGAAACAGTAACACCGTACACAGGGATTGCTGAAACAGTAACACCATACACAGGGATTGCTGAAACAGTAACACAGAACACAGGGATTGCTGAAACAGTAACACCGTACACCGGGATTGCTGAAACAGTAACACCATACACAGGAATTGCTGGAACAGTAATACTGAACACTGGGATTGCTGAAACAGTAACACAGTACACTGGGATTGCTTAAACAGTAACATCGAACACAGGGATTGCTGAAACAGTAACACCATACACAGGGATTGCTGAAACAGTAACAACGAACACAGGGATTGCTGAAACAGTAACACCGTACACCGGGATTGCTGAAACAGTAACACCATACACAGGAATTGCTGGAACAGTAATACTGAACGCTGGGATTGCTGAAACAGTAACACCGAACACAGGGATTGCTGAAACAGTAACACAGTACACAGGGATTGCTGAAACAGTAACACCGTACACCGGGATTGCTGAAACAGTAACACTGTACACAGGGATTGCTGAAACAGTAACACCGTACACAGGGATTGCTGAAACAGTAACACCGAACACAGGGATGCTGAAACAGTAACACTACACAGGAATTGCTGAAACAGTAACACCGAACACAGGGATTGCTGAAACAGTAACACCGAACACAGGGATTGCTGAAACAGTAACACAGTACACAGGGATTGCTGAAACAGTCACACCGTACACAGGAATTGCTAAAACAGTAACACAGTACACAGGGATTGCTGAAACAGTAACACCGTACACAGGGATTGCGGAAACAGTAACACCGTACACCGGGATTGCTGAAACAGTAACAACGTACACCGGGATTGCTGAAACAGTAACACCGTACACCGGGATTGCTGAAACAGTAACACTGTACACAGGGATTGCTGAAACAGTAACACAGTACACAGGGATTGCTGAAACAGTAACACCGTACACAGGGATTGCGGAAACAGTCACACCGTACACAGGAATTGCTAAAACAGTAACACCGAACACAGGGATTGCTAAAACTTTAACCCATTGCCAAGCCTGACTGAGGTCTTCAACAAAGTTTCTCAAATTCTCACTTTGGAATGAGATATGTCATAATGTTCTCGCTACAACTGTTATTCTACCATGACTTTTGAAATGACCTGATTCTGATTCAGTGGTCAATCAGAGGTATCAAACGACAATAACCACATGATTCTGATTCAATGGTCAATCAGAGGTATCAAATCACAGTAACCACTTCTGATTCAATGGTCAATCAGAGGTATCAAACGACAATAACCACATGATTCTGATTCAATGGTCAATCAGAGGTATCAAACGACAATAACCACATGATTCTGATTCAATGGTCAATCAGAGGTATCAAATCACAATAACCACTTCTGATTCAATGGTCAATCAGAGGTATCAAACGACAATAACCACATGATTCTGATTCACTGGCCAATCAGACTGCAGTACTTAATGTAACCTGATAACTGTAAATACAAGATTTGATTCCACTAAATAACATTAAGGAGAGGTAGTAAAAAGACCACTTTTGATCAAACTAGAAATGAGAAATGATTGTTCGACCAGATTGACTACAAGGACTTTAGTTTAAATTCCCCGATAATCCCTGGTACAGTACAGGAAAATGTGCTAGGCAGAGATTCTGTGACATGTTGCTTTGATTATTTAAAGTTAGTATTTTCATATACCGCATACGACGTAATAAGCGCCCCACCCCAATAAGCGCCCACGACGATATTTGTTAATATATTGGCTAATGAACAGTCCCAATTAGCACCCCTTCCGATTGATCAATCTACACAAGACTTATTTATTTGTGTATAATACGCACTCGTCATGCACCCTTATTTATAGGAAATTAAATTCTGGAAAAATATATCAGTCGTATATAAACATTTCAGGCTGTCAGCATAAACCAAGAAATTTATCTTTCAACTCTGTTTTCTTTTCATTAAAATACCATTCAAATACGAGCCCCCTATTTCTAATATTGAGAGCGCCCTGGGCGCTTATTACGTCGAATACGGTATATGACAGGTTAAGACATTGTCCTGTTTTCAGCAAGGCAAGGACCTTGTGTTGACCTACTTCTCTTTCTGCTGTCAATGACCCCCGAGGGTCGGGCAGCTCGCAGGACACAGCCGATCAGGTTCTGCGGGACCTCCTGTGTCGCCGACGACACAAAAATAATTCGATCAACCTTCAGCTTTTCATCATTTTCGGCATATTTCTGTCGCAGGTCTTCTATTCCGTGTTTCTTGTAGAATTCATCTGCCTCTGCGAGAGATTCCTCTTCTGGGAGACGGCCATAGAAGACAATACGGAGCAACTCAACATACCGCTCTCTCTCTTCATCTGTTAGCCCCGCGATGTCGATCAGTGTGGGGAGGTTCACGTTGCTGTACTTGGCATTTAAGCCATGACAGCACTTTGGAAAACTGGAATAAAGACTTGAGATAGTTTGTCGGGGTCAAAGGTTTCAATTTTCATCATTTAATTTTATCTTTCATACAGTGGGTAGGTCTGTCAGCAGAATAAGTCAACAGACAATACTGGTATCTGTTTATCATTACAGACAGATATACAATAAAAGACCGGAATAAGTACAACTTTGGTAAACTTCAAACATTCCCAGCAGTCTTCATGCCTGAGGCTTGGAGTTTTCCCCGAATATAAAACAGTAAGATTTGGCCAAAATGTCCAATAGTTGACTTAGTTTCATTTTGTCACATCACAGAACAGAAGCAGATTCCTACCTCTTGGTGAACACTGTGATCTGACTAGCATCTCCATGGCAACCAGAATATGCATATTCTCTCCATGTGTCATCAGAAAATGAGGCAGCGATCGTGTTCACCAGCGATGATTTCCCCACTCCCGGGGGCCCTACAAACACAAATGATACAACCTGGAAACCTGTTGCTGAGTGCGGCGTTGAACAACACACAAACAAACAAACAAATGTTAGGCTTCTAAGCATTTCCAATAGTGGCCTGTGCCACATCAAAACATTTCCAATAGTGGCCTGTGGCACATCAAAACATTTCCAAGAGTGGCCTGTGGCACATTGAATCATTTCCAATAGTGGCCTGTGGCACATCAAAACATTTCCAATAGTGGCCTGTGGCACATCAAAACATTTCCAATAGTGGCCTGTGGCACATCAAAACATTTCAATAGTGGCCTGTGGCACATCTAAATATTTCCAATAGTGGCCTGTGGCACATCAAAACATTTCCAATAGTGGCCTGTGGCACATCTTAATATTTCCAATTGTGTCCTGTGGCACATCAAAACATTTCCAATTGTGGCCTGTGGCACATCAAAACATTTCCAATAGTGGCCTGTGGCACATCAAAACATTTCCAATTGTGGCCTGTGGCACATCAAAACATTTCCAATTGTGGCCTGTGGCACATCAAAACATTTCCAATAGTGGCCTGTGGCACATCAAAACATTTCCAATTGTGGCCTGTGGCACATCAAAACATTTCCAATAGTGGCCTGTGGCACATCTAAATATTTCCAATTGTGGCCTGTGGCACATCAAAACATTACCAATTGTGGCCTGTGGCACATCAAAACATTTCCAATAGTGGCCTGTGGCACATCAAAACATTTCTAATTGTGGCCTGTGACACATCAAAACATTTCCAATAGTGGCCTGTGGCACATCTAAATATTTCCAATTATGGCCTGTGGCACATCAAAACATTTCCAATTGTGGCCTGTGGCACATCAAAACATTTCCAATTGTGGCCTGTGGCACATCAAAACATTTCCAATAGTGGCCTGTGGCACATCAAAACATTTCCAATAGTGCCCTTTGGCACATCAAAACATTTCCAATTGTGGCCTGTGGCACATCAAAACATTTCCAATAGTGGCCTGTGGCACATCAAAACATTTCCAATTGTGGCCTGTGGCACATCAAAACATTTCCAATAGTGGCCTGTGGCACATCAAAACATTTCCAATAGTGGCCTGTGGCACATCAAAACATTTCCAATAGTGGCCTGTGGCACATCTAAATATTTCCAATTATGGCCAGTGGCACATCAAAACATTTCCAATTGTGGCCTGTGGCACATCAAAACATTTCCAATAGTGGCCTGTGGCACATCAAAACATTTCCAATTGTGGCCTGTGGCACATCAAAACATTTCCAATAGTGGCCTGTGGCACATCAAAACATTTCCAATAGTGGCCTGTGGCACATCAAAACATTTCCAATAGTGGCCTGTGGCACATCTAAATATTTCCAATTATGGCCAGTGGCACATCAAAACATTTCCAATTGTGGCCTGTGGCACATCAAAACATTTCCAATAGTGGCCTGTGGCACATCAAAACATTTCCAATAGTGGCCTGTGGCACATCTAAACATTTCCAATAGTGGCCTGTGGCACATTTCTCTGAGTGGCACACCTAAACATCGCAAAACACATGATGTCATTTACATTGTGATGGCCTTCACATTCAGTCTTACCAATAATGGCGACATTCAAGGGGCGTGTCTTGTTGTGATCTTGGCAGTTCCGTATTATTCTCTGCTGGTATTTCTGCTTCTCCTGTGCTAGTCTCACATCCGACACCATGTCCATCTCAAGTTCCAGGTCAGCCAGGGATTTTCTGCAGCCTGCTAACAACACTCAGGCTTTGAAATTGATGGTACCTTTCATCACAGTAGGGGCGGTCGGGTAGCCTTGTGGTTAAAGCGTTTGCACATCACGCCGAAGGCCTGGGTTTGATTCCCGACATGGGTACAATGTGTGAAGCCCATTTCTGGTGTCCCCCGCCGTGATATTGCTGGAATTTTGCTAAAAGCGGCGTAAAACCATACTCACTCACTTCAGGGCATGGTAAAAACTAATGTCACTATTAAAAAACATTACCTGGCTTGAAGGGCACTTTCACATCATATTTTTTACCAACAGTGTTTTGTGACAATGCTTAAGTGATGTATTCACCCCGATTATTTTTCGAGGTTTGTCAGCACCATACCCCTGCTCGTGGGTTTCACCGAAGTGGTAAACGTCTAAGACCTGCATCACTTCGGGCTTTCCTCCCACATTAAGCTGACACGCCGCGATATAACTGGAATACTGTTAAAAGTGGCGTTAAACCAAACTCACTCACTTACTCACTTGAGTGATGTATGGACAGTACAGCACATAATCTTGAAGTACCCACAGTTTGATGATGTCAAGCACAAGAAAGCGTGACAAACTACACATAACACAGCGATTCGGCGATCGAGTCAGAATTAACCATCGGGAATCTGGATAAACTACAGGGATAATTGCTATCATTTTCAAAAGAACAGTCTAAAATACTGAAAATCAGTGTCTAACTGTGACATAACTAAGGCATTTTATAAGTTTTGGCAAGTTTGGAGATATAAATTTTGAAACAATTTTGCGAGGGCACGAGGCCTAGCCAAGCGGGATCAGTAGCCATATCTGTGCTTGTAGACCTCTGCGGCTTGAAACCTTCTCCACAAATTAAAATAGTTGGATTTGGCCGAAATATGTTTGAATTATTACCTTGTTTCGTTTTGTCCCTGTGTGTACATCTGACTACACTTCTTACATTATGACAGGACAGACCTACTGTCAACAAGGTCTGACCGTGGCCGTAACGTCTCATAGACTAGGGTTAGAGTAGCTTCCCTTGGACAAAGGGCAGTTACTCTAGCGGAAAGACCGATGGATTGCCACGAAAGGCAATTAAAAACAATTGTTGTTTTGCGTATATGTTGCTTCGCCACTGTATAAGAAACATATTTCAGTTGGAACTATATTGGCTACTGTCACTGTCCGACTGACACATCACTTACCCTGTGACGTAATAAATAATAATGTGCGCATTCCAGGAAAACTCGCAATGTTTCGGTAATGTTTGTGAGAGAGGGAAAGCGATTTTCAAGCACAGAATTAAAGAATGACATTATATGATAAAGAGGTTATCACGCTTGTGTGTTTGGGGATGGTAAATATCCTGTATTAGGAATAAACACTATGCATTTAGCTCGCCAAGGCTCGCTAAATACAATGTTTATTCCTAATGCAGGATATTTACCATCCTCAAACACACTCGCGCGATAACCTCTATATCTGGTCATTCATACACTGAAGTTGAATTAAGTTACATCTTTATTCAACCATATGAAAAATCAGAAGGAATGGGTGCATAGTCAGAAAGAAATGTGAACATTAGTGACTTGTAGTGTAACCATTATTTTTGTCATTAAACATAATATCATGTGACTAAACACTAACCCGAGTTACCCGTCCCAGTCCTAAACCTGACATAAATGTCAGGTTGCATTTTTCAATAAAAGGTTGCATCTGTGCATATTATGTTTTGCTAAATCGTGATATCAAAATATGAAGCCAAAAATAAAAAGTGAAACACCTAATGTTCAATTTGATTAATAAACATAAGTAATATCTTTTATATTTAAAAAAATAATTAATTATTAGATTTTAAAAAATATAATGAGGCCAACCTGTGTTTTCCACTTTCTTAACTTCCTGGCTTGCACCATATACATAGTGCAATACAAGCCCCCTATACAAAGACATAATATTATTCATAACTATATCTACAGGATAAACATGAATAGGAAAATCCTAATTCCATATTGGGAATTTTTACTGACTTTTGCAGCAGAATATTAGTGAACTGTTAAGTACGTTCTATTCATGATATTTTCCACTTCACACTCCACCAATAATTTACACACACACACACACACACACACACACACACACACACACTGTCATGTTTGGTCTTCATGAGTATGATTGAATTACCGGTATTATCATATCCACCATGATACTTTATTTTATTGATGAAAATGTCCTTTAATTTATAACTCATTTGATTGTGTCATAATACTAAACCTAGCTGTAGGATAATTAAAACTTTGTAAAATGGTTGTGGGCTCTATAATATAAGGGTAACGCTATTTTTCAGGGCATTATCATTTGCAGAAGCGCAAGGTCTTCCATTAACTGCCCGAAGAAGGAGGGCAGTTGAAAAGACCGAGGGCTTCTGCAAATGATAATGCCCAAAAAAATAGCGTTACCGTTATTATAGCTAAAATGGATGGAATTTTTTATCAAATAAAAAGAAACAACAATATCGGGTTTGAAACATTTACTGCAATCAACACGAATGTCACTGACCCACTTTCACAAATATGGAAAAGTCATAGAACAAACCAGATGACGTCACTATTGAAAGTAACGTCACCTATCCTATCCTATGACGTCACCTAACAACGGGCGTGATAATGGCCCGTCGTCAAACAATATGAGGGCATTATCAAGTTACAGTGGCCCGCTCATTTCTGATAACATGCAGGCAGTTTAATGATAATTCTACCCATTTTAGCTATAAGCAATAATAAATTCCAAGACTGGGATGAATGGCACTGATCGTACCTTCACCCACCCAACCACCCCACCCCCACACTAAACATACAGGGACAGACCCGAGTCTGCATACTCCACCCAACCCCCACCCCACCCCCAAATTCAGGGACAGACCCGTACCTCTGTGTCTCTTAATATTAAAGATATATTGTCACACTGACCACTTTCTATGGCATTGTGGATTTATACATGAAAGAATGTCAATATGGTTGACTAAGTTTATGAAGCGAAAGTAGGATTTATGTGCTGTTCCTCAAACATGCAAAGGAGGTTTGAAAACAGATGCACGCATGCTATAGTTTGGATAAGTCGAATGTCAAACTAACGTTAAGCAATAAATACACGTTTTTGACAGAATGCCAGTTGTTTACCTTGTGTTTACTTCCTTTTCCGTTGGAGACGTAAACGACACACGCCTCGGATGTCTTTAATACTATTTTTAACTTTTCAATATCCTTCCGCCTGCCAACTCAAATTCATCTGTGGGACAGACTGTACGTTGGCTTTATGGTGACAGGGTATATTATTTAGGCTTTGTAGGTTTATCGATATATTTCAGTTTGTTTGTGATGAGAACGAGGTAAAGTGTTCAACATACATGTGCACTATGTTTTAGGGCGCATTCATAATAATATAGTTTGTGTCTAAGGGGAATCCCCATGACGTAATCACGTTGTTGATAACATAACTCGGCCTTTTCCGTAACCGACCGACATGTGTCGGAATGTCACGAGTGACAGGAACGGCTTATAACACGACGTAGGCCAACAGCATGTTTACACGGCGAGGTCTCGATCAAGATTTGAAAGTGAAACGAAAGTTATATAGTGGTGAGGTGAATTTGGGTTTAAGTCATGTGTGTGTGTGTGTGTGTGTGTGTGTGTGTGTGTGTGTGTGTGTTGTTTTTTTTTACAGACCAGTGATTGGTTGATTGTTTTACGCCGCACTCAGCAATACTCCAGCTATATGAAGTCGGTCTGTAAATAACCGAGTCTGGACCAGACAATCCAGTGATGGATATCGTGAGCATCGATCCACGCAATTGGAATCGATGACATGCTTTAACCAAGTCAGCGAGCCTGACCACCCGATCCCGTTAGTCGCCTCTTACAACAAGCATAGTCGCCTTTTACAACAAGCATAGTCGCCTTTTACAACAAGCATAGTCGCCTTTTACGGCAAGCACGGGTGAAGACCTATTCTACCCCGATCTTCACGGGTCAACAGACCACTGCTTAAAGCTGGAATATTGTTTATTGCAATATAAAACAATAAATCTTACTATCACATTCAAAGTAATCGCCTCTTCCATTTAGATTTCGGGGTAGAATATATATATAGGTCTTCAGAAACCCATACTTGCCGTAAAAGGTGACTATGCTTGTCGTAAAAGGCGACTAACGGGATCGGGTGGTCAGGCTCGCTGACTTGGTTGATACATGTCATCGATCCCAATTGCGTGGATCGATGCTCATGCTGTCAATCACTGGATTGTCTGGTCCAGACTCGATTATTTACAGACCGCCGTCATATAGCTGGAACATTGCTGAGTGCGGCGAAACAACAAACCAGCCTCTTCCATGAAGCAATAATGAGTCAATTGAATATCCAGTCTTTCTATTTCACTGACGTCACACTTTCCTCGGATTTAAAGCTCCCACGACTATCTTTTGATATCAAATATATCAACACGAGTTGATTAAAGTCGAAAAACTCTTTTTCCACTTTATGCAACATCATACTTCCAACTTTTTCAGTCTGTAGTCAGTAATAAGCAGTGTCTTAAAAAGTGCTGCTTCAGTAGCAGAGCCATTTGTGATGTCATTTGATGTCATCATGTAACAATGACGTCACAATGGTCTGAAAAGCATTGTGATGCAATTTCATTGCAGAGATATGTACAATGTAGATATCGCTTGATCTCACCCAAGCGATATCTCCTGCCTGTGGGAGCCAGTTTTGGATAAATATACATTATAGCTAAAATGGATAGAATCGTCATTAAACCACCCGCATGTTATCAGAAATGAGAGGGCCACTGTAACTTGATAATGCCCTCAGATTGCTTGACGACGGGCCTTTATCATCCGTTGTAAGTCGACGTCATATTGATGTTCAATAGTGACGTCATCTGGTTTGTTCTATGACATTTCCAGTCGCAGAAAATGGTTTTGAAGAAAGAAAGAAATCAATTGAATGCAATTCTATTAGAAAGACAAACAAATAAGTCAGTCCGGCCATTTAGAGTGCTATCTTCCAAAGATTGTGTGTTAAGGTCACAGCTGTATAGAAGAAACAAAATGTTGTTAACTGAGTGTAAACAATCGTTAGAATTCATGGGTAGATATGAGATGGAGGCATTGTCTGTTCAAGTTAAAAAGTCGGATGGCAGTCAGATATCTTTGTCTTTAAAAGATAGTACTCCAAAGGAAGATGGTCTCATTGTTGATTTGGATGGGTTAATATTTGTAAAGGATTCTGAGAATATTTCTGACAAGGCCTATCATGAGTTGTCTATGATTGTACCCACTTTACCAAGATCACACACAGTAACAAAGAGAATGAAAGAGCACAATGCCAACATAAACATAGTCAGTACCCCCAATGATGTGTTAGGAGTACAGCAGCCGGAAGGATGGACTTACAAGTCGTATCTCTCAATTTATCACATCAGGGAAAGGTAGCTTAATCTTGGATACCGAAAATGTCAATGTGAAACTCACAGGTGATGGCACTGATCTTGGTAGGCGCAAGAAACTTGTCAACTTTGGCTTCACTATACTAGATGAAGAGCAGTGTGTCTCAGTGAAGGGTAATTACTTGCAATGTTTTCAGCAAATAAAAGTTATGAAAATGTACAAAAGGCTCTTGAAGATGTAATCACCGAGACCAAGGCATTAGAGTACATTTATGTACAAGAGTGAGTGAGTATGGTTTTACGCCGCTTTTAGCAATATTCCAGCAATATCACGGCGGGGGACACCAGAAATTGGCTTCACACATTGTACCCATGTCGGGAATCGAACCCAGGTCTTCGGCGTGACGAGCGAACGCTTTAACCACTAGGCTACCCGACCGCCCCCTTATGTACAAGATGTTAGGATTCACGTCACATACTACTTGGGTGGAGATCTGAAGTTTTTGAATATGGTCTCTGGTATAGCCTCTTGTGCTTCAAGATTCTCCTGTGTTTGGTCTAAATGCCTGCTGCAGACAGGTATGATATGAAAAAAGGGCTGGTCAGTTACTGATGTAAGTCAGGGGACAAGGACTGTGGAAGAAAGTTCATCTGTGGTTAACAGGAAGGGTAAGAGGTACAACTGTGTTAAACCTCCGTTGTTTGACTTCGTGCCACTTGTAAGAATAGTGCCGGATATATTGCACTTGCGTCTGAAGCTGTCGGATCAGCTTGTCAAACATTTGATCTCATACCTCAGAGTTCTTGATAATATTGACAGGTGTACAAGCAGGTATGAAAAAGAGAAGTGTAAAAATGTTTTCAAGTTTGAAACATTTGTTCGCAGCTGTGGAATTGACTTCCGCTTTAGAAATGACAAGGAGTCTGGTAGATTTCTCTTCAGAGGTTTCACAGGACCTGAACACAAAAGAATTTCTGAAAGAATTAATCTTTCCGAGTTTATTCCAAATCACCAAAAACGTTACAAGATCATTCATTTGTGGGGTGAATTATCCAATATATGCACTGTCCTTGGTAAAGAAAGGTTTGAACCTTCTGAGTATATCACCCTTGACAAAAGATTCAAGGGTTGGGTACAAAGTTTTGGACAGGTGTATCAGAGTAAGGACATCACACCTTATATGCACGTTCTGGCTTTTCATGCTATAGTGAGATGATCAGGCTACATGGTAGTTTATGTAAATTCTCTCAACAAGGATTTGAAAAATTAAAGGATAATGCAACGTCATGGTTTTTCCGGTCTACGTCCCATAGAGGTCAGGAGGCCTTGAGGCAAGTCATGCTAAAGCAGAATAGGCTCGAAATGTTGGAGAATTCTAAAAGAATTCCCAGGGAGAATAGTTGTAGGCTGTGTCATGGACAAGGGCACAACACGAGGTCATGTGAAACAAGCAATCCGCTGTAGTTCTGAAATCAGTCTTCCCATAAAGAGATAAAGTTATTGAATACAGTTCAAATATAGTAATAGTAAGATGTGACAGGCTCAACTCCATCGGACATTAATATGGCAGAAGTGGGGAAATTGATAGGTCAATGTTCCAGGTGTACCGACAGCATCATTTGTCCTTTTATTGCTGCTAATATATCAGTTACTGTTGACAATGATTGACAGTCGTTTCTGTTCAGTTCATAATGTAAATATGTTTTTTGTCCTACCCTCTCAAGTAGCAGGGATATAAGTTTTGTTTGAGTGAGTGTGTGAGTTAGGTTTAACGCCGCTTTTACAATACTATAGTTATATCACGGCGTGTCAGCTTAATTTGGGAGGAAAGCCCGAAGTGATGCAGGTCTCAGACGTTTACCACTTCTGTGAAACCCACGAGCACGGGTATGGTGCTGACAAACCTGGAAACATAATCGGGGCGAACCGGGATTCGAACCCACAATCATAGGTTTCTGGCGTGCCCAAGGGGCGCAACTCTGCACAGCGCCTAAGACGACTGGGCCACTCATTTATGACAGGTATATACTCAATTATTTGCCCCAATGTGTGAGGTGAGGTGAGGTGAAATTGGGTTTAACGTCGCGTCCAAGATTATTGCACTTATCTAGCATCGTGCATATACGTGTGTGTTTGTGTGGCTGCTTGTACTAGCCCGGACTGATGCCGATTTATAGTGCTAGCTCACTGAGATACCATGCCGCAGTTTAACATGAATACCCCACTCAGACACAGTATACTGACTCCGAGCCGACCAGTCCTTGTTTTAGCCACTTAATGCCGAGCGCCAGACAGCGTAAGAACAAGTACCATCTTTTAACGTCTTTTGGTATGATGCGACCGGGGATCGAACCCCGGACCTTCCGCTCTCCGGGCGGACGCTCCACCACTAGACCACGGAGGCGGTCCCAATGTGTGAGGGGGATATGTGATTGTTATCTTTCTCTTGCTAGTGTGGGGTGGTCGGGTAGCCTAGTGGTTAAAGCGTTCGCTCGTCACGCCGAACACCCGGGTTCGAATCCCGGCATGGGTACAATGTGTGAAGCCCATTTCTGGTGTCCCCCGCCGTGATATTGCTGGAATATTGCTAAAAGCGGCGTAAAACCAAACTCACTCACTCACTCATTCTTGCTAGTGTACTGTTTGGAAACATTTTTCATCAGTGATGAGGATACACAAATTGATCTTATTGTACCAAAGTATGTCACATGACACACTATGACCTGAATGAAGGGAACATGTTTAAACCTGATTACTTTACTTATTCAAAGCAGGTTAATAATTTGCGGTTAGTTTAAATGCCGTGAAAGGAGTCTCAAGATGCAGAATAGTGTTTTGTTAGATTTGAGTTTTATGAAACTCTGCATTTATTTAACCGTTTTTGTTTGTGTCAAACGGGGCATAGCTGCAAAGACGTTCCAGTAGTAATGGACACTGAATATTGAACCATGCAGTTGATAACACCTTAAATAATAGAGGTCTATATAAATGCCAACAAGTATGATTATATTGTTGTGATCCTTTCTGTGAGTAACCCTAATTCTAACAGTAATATGTAGTTTTTTTAACATGTTGTGAATAAACAACACTCATATCACATACTATATTTTTTGGTGAGATGGGCTGAGTGAGTGAGTGAGTATGGTTTTACGCCGCTTTTAGCAATATTCCAGCAATATCACGTCGGGGGACACCAGAAATGGGCTTCACACATTGTACCCATGTCGCGAATCCAACCCGGGTCTTCGGCGTGACGAGCTACGCTTTAGCCACTAGGCTACCCGACCGCCCCTGAGATGGGCGGAAGCTCTCCGAGTGGTGGGACCTTCAAATACTTATTAACCGAAACTGGTGATTTTAAGACATTGTCAGTGTTTGGGTAACAAGTCCCAGTTTTGTGTTGGTAAAATACTGCTTTATTTTCTGTTGTTTTTGCACATTTGAAAAATAAATGAGTTGTGAACAGTGTTCCTTTATCTGTTCACCCTTGTAGTTTATTCCTCAGATAGACATCTAAGTATCCTCAAAGATACCGGCGCTAGCACAATGCGTGTGTATACACAGAAAATGTGCTGGTTTTGTTTAAACCAGTCACACCACTTGTTTCTGAGGCTTAACAGTCGTTATGTAAGATGGTTCCGTTAGTATATCCTCATTACAACGACGTTAACCTCACACCCCTCCTTATCAAAATAGACTCGTCCAGTAAGGAAGGCGACAGGTACATGGCTGATGTTTTGACTTGTCGCTCTTTTCAACTGCACTCCTTCGTCGGGCAGTTAAAGGAAGACCGAGGGCTTCTGCAATTGATAATGCCCTGAAAATAGCGTTACCTTCATAATAGTACGGGTTTTTTTTCTCAAAATAATAGCAGTTATTTGTTATAACATTTATAAATATAATACACTATTAGTGTTCAAGACGTCATTTAACTCTACCTATGTACGTGGATGGATTTACTACCTGCCCGTGAAGAGATCACCCGTTAATAAGCATACATCAGTATTACATATTGTGTAATACCAAAGCGCGTGCTTATGTTTTGGTTTGGTTTGATTTGTTGTTTTACGCCGCACTCAGCAATATTCCAGCTATATGACGGCGGTCTGTAAATTATCGAGTCTGGACCAGACAATCCAGTGATTGACATCATGAACATCGATCCACGCAATTGGGAAACGATGACACGCATGAACCAAGTCAGCGAGTCTGACCACCCGATCCCGTCACTTGCCTATTATGACAAGCATAGTCGCCTTTCACGGCAAGCATGGGTTACTGAAAACCTATTTTATCATCCAAAACTGGTATGGCTCCCACAGGAGATATCGCTTGGGTGAGATCAAGCGATATCTACACTGTAGATATCGCTGCAATGAAATTACATCACAATGTTTTGCAGACCATTGTGACGTCAGTGGTTACCATGACGTCACAATCAAATGACATCACTAATGGCTCTGCTGCTGAAGCTGTTGGCAGTACTTTTTACACTTAAAGGGGAAGTGTACACGCAAAAATTACTTTCTTTCTTTTTCTAAACAAAACGCAATTTTAGAATTAATTAGTATCTGTGTTTGAAAATATACACTCATTTTTTTCACAGTGAAAGTAGGAAGCTCACAATAGTGTGAAAATGATATGCCGTTATGAGGCCTTCGTTTTTCGAGCTAAACAGGCCTGAGTTATCCCCCTTAGATTATGACGTAATTGGTGCCAATTCAACTGGGTCCCTGTCTATTCTCAACGCAAAAGATATCAAGTACCAGTTTGCGGTAAAACAACATGGCCTACGACACACTCCGGCGCAGTAGTGACTCAGCATAACACTATGCTGGCTGGCATCTGAGACGCTAGAATCACACACCTGTACCTACACCACGTGAAGCGGCTCTAACAAAGCATGATGACGTCATAATGTTTATCAATTGGCACCAATGACGTCATATTGCAAGGGGCATAAGCCATGGTGTTTTTGTTGTGGAAATAGAACACTTGGTAAATGTGAAAAATATAAATCGTTTTAATGCGAAAAATATGTTAATTAATTGTGATATTTTTATATTTTTGTCTATGACACTTCTAGGTTAACACTTTTAATGTGGAAAAAGTACAAGAAAAATAGGTTAATTTCCGTGTGAACTTGCCCTTTAAGACACTGCTTATTGCTGTCTACAAACTGAAAAAGTTGGAAGAATGATGTTGGATGATAAATAAAATCTCACCCTCGGCAAGCCTCGGAATTTTTCCACTTTTATCAACTCGTGTTGATATATTTGATATCAAAAGACACTCGGGTGAGATTCTCTATCTATACCCCGGATCTTCACGGGTCGCGGCGCCTAAGACGCCTGGGTCAACCCTGACCCCCGTCGTTTTCGGATCTTCTTGAGGACCAATATTAGGCTTCTGTCGACCTGCCTTCCTTGGTGTACTGATGAATCCGAGGACCTTAAAATATTCTAATATTTCCCCCCCGAAAACCTGGGAAAAGGATTTTCCAAAAGTTTTAACGCTATTAGTAAATATTACAAAGGATGTTTCTATATAAAATTTGTCGTGTGTCGTGTATATATCCTTTTCAAAGTTGGAAATTTTATATTTTGAAGCATTCCGAGAAAAATATCCCGTCTATAACAAATTCCAGGAGAATTCCAATCTGATTTAGCCATGTTGAATTTATGATCTGCATCAACAATCGGTCACCAAACATACCCTGTTATTTATACACCCATACGCAAAAATAATCACCATGCACAGATGTTGCGATCGTGTGAACATTTTGCATAAAACTCTTGTGAAGACTTTCACTCCGGCAACAAACATGTAAATGACGTCAACAGTATTCATACATATACATATCCTACACCAAAACATTTTTGCATGTGGCATTGCTACCCCATAACTGTCATACACCTGGAGTTGTTTCGCCCCCATTCACCCTACCACTCTCAACGCCCCGTGGGTTTCCGGGTTCGAATAGGTCCCCAGTTACCTATAATGGTCGTACAGTCGACTTAGTGGATCGGGTGGTCAGACTCGAACTCCGACGGCGTGATCACAACTTCGATCACTGGATTGTCTGGTTCAGACTCGATTTTGTCAAGGCAATCCAAACAATCAGTCAGCAATCAATAAAGTCTCAACGGAAGGCCAACATCACCTAACAATATATCTGTAAACGTCTTTTAGCCTTTACGTATCTATAATAGATAAAAGCGACAAAACCCTTTCGATATTCATAAGAATTCTCTGCTAAAAGCAGACGTACGATTCCGACTATATCATGATCATGTGTTCATAAATCACTATAAAATATTACTGATACCCGGTGTTCGTGAAAAGGTGATAGAACCCTGCCCCACCCGTAGCACCCGTAACAAACACACGCAAAGGCAAGTTAATTGTTCACACGGGAACGGACATCCATATGAAGCAATATTCCCACGCGATGAACGTTTACTGCATGAAGACAGTGACTTTGATCGATCATTCCAGCACTGGTGTCGCAAGGATTTACCGAAGCCTGTGTAATTGGGAGTCCTGGGGACTCGGTCATGAATTTTGGGGGCCCCGGGAAAATATTCGGGGACCAGCTTAGTGACCACTGTACCAACAGCGAAAAAAATGTACAAATTATGTCTGGGGCCTTTTCCTTCTTTCGTAAACGGATTTTCTTGTTTGAAACGGAATTTAATGACTGAATCAAGAAATCTGACATGGAATGTCCGAACATTGATGCAGAAATATCATACAAATCAAACTTATAGTTTCAATTTAATCATCCAAGCATCCATATGCCTGAGGCGTCCTATGGATATTATTCATTTATAATTGTTATGCGTACAGGGCGCAATATTTTGCCCCCGGTAAAACCCTGGTGTCTCTACAAATTTGGATACCTGAATTCTGATCCGATTCTAAACATCGTTGCCATGTAAACCATACAGAACATGACATTATTTACAATTACTTAATTACGATTTTTTATTACATTTTTTTTACTGCATCAACATGACCTCAGAGTTTGTGCTTATAATACCAGTATGGGTTTCTCTGGAATATGTATGTTGTTTTGTTGATTTGAAACTTCTGTTGATTTAGGTTTGGCATGTTCGTGGTAATATTGTTTATAAATAGTTTTATTATATATTCCAGAAAAATCAGGTGAGCTACACAGCTTTGTGCATGTCGCAGTATATTTGCATATATCATTATAATTAATTGATTATTCTACCATGAATTTGGAATTTACTCGATTCTGATTGGTCAATCAGAGGCTATTAAATCACAATAAACCCCCTCTGATTGAAACAGCTGGTTTGACGGCCGCTTCACCGCGGAAGCTAATATTCGTAGAATGGTACTATTTTCAGTCATTGTCAGTAGGCGTATTTAAATAATTATATCTGCAATTACAGGTTACAAAATGCACAGATGCGGTTAATACAATATACAAAGGATGTGTGGCAATACATTTTGTGCAGAAAAACACGACAGAAATCAACAAAGGGAATGTATTTACGTTTTGGAGACAACAGAGAGCTTGGAATTTTGGCGCTTTTCTATATATGACTGTGACGTCATATCTTTTGCGTCACAATGAGCGGCATGACGTCATAATGGTGACGTGCGATGTAGAGCGAAAGCCTTGCAAAGCTTGCTTTGTTTTCTTTACGGATGCCCACCTCACGTTTGCTTACCAAGTTGCCGTGCTCATATGCTTCCAATGCCTGTCATATGTTCGATTGGAGTATTACGGTATAAACAAACTGCTTGAGGATATACAGCACCATATTTTATTTTCGGTGATTCCGTAATTCAGATCGATAACGCACTCAAAACACTGAACTCAACCCATGACGCTTCACTCAGTATATTTGCTAACACCAAAGAGTTCGCATTTTATTTAGTCATGGTAGAATGGAGATAAACATACTGTGTTTTCATAAACATACGCTGCGCGTTCGGTTCCAAATTCAATTTAGCGGGGTTTAATCTACAGGTAACCTAGCTCTACATTGAAAACACAGTATGTTTATCTCCTAATTAATCCTAGCTCATTTCTGTAACACCTTTCTGTTTCCCCTTTTCGACATATCTTCTGAGTGAGTTCGGTTTTACGCCGCTTTTAGCAATGTGATGAATACCGCTAAAAATTACCATTTCTTATTACAAAATCATTTCCGAAATTTGGAACAAAATCAAAGCCATATTACGGAGAGGGGCGTCAAAATCGGCTCTACATGGTGTACCCATGTTGTGAATTGGTGTAACGAGTCAACGCTTTAACCTCACTAGACAAACCCAATCGCCAATGGCTTTGTCGGTTAAGATTATTAATATAAACAAATGTCAATTCAGGTTAGAAGTGTTGTATATTTCACGCAGGTGCAGGTGACCCTTTGTGTTACGGAAATTCGCGAGTGGTGACGAATGATGCAGGTGTTCGCCAGACTAGTCACGTGATGTTATGGTTACGAGTTTAGCCAATCGGGGAACACTTCCGGTGCACGAGTTTTTCCTGCGCGTAATCCAGACTCTTTGAATCGAAGCAGACGACGCTTACTCTATCAAATGCACCGGTGCATGTTAAATTAATTTCAACAAGCTGTTTAGAATTCATTTAAAATTGAGATTACAATGGGCTTAGACCCCTATTTCTCATGTTTATATTATTCACGCGCTACTTGAATTATGAAGACTTTTCACGAAGAAACATTTTTCAGCGTGATTTCCTGCCGTGCCGTATGTTTTCACTCTGGAGAGGACGTTGAAACAAAGCGACATGGTAAGTGCAGCAATATGTAATTAAACAATCTGTTAGTGAACATATAATTATGCATGGGCGGATACAGCTTTTTTAAAAAGGGGGGGGGGGGGGGGGGGTGCACATTTAAGATCTATTTATTGTCTTTGGTGGTAATTTATACAGAAATAAAGATTTTTTTCGAAATAAAAAAAAAAGGGGGGGGGGGGGGGGGGGTAGGTGCGCGTCGCCCCTCTGTATCCGCCCATGTTATGTAAACGAATAATCGCTGTGGCTGTAACGATTCGCATATGATATGATGTTATATTCGATACAAAACAGGGCACCAGGCCAGGAATAGCGTTTCTCTGTCACTGTCTCTGTGTCTCTGTCTGTGAATGAAGCATATTATTTACTGTAAGAATACACCATGTACCTAAAACATATTCTAACTTCTGTTTATGTTTTTACATCTATGTCGTTGGTGTTTTCTACTTAACCAACTACACAGTTATAATTATATTTCAACCGCATTACGACGGAAAGGCCAAGGATGGTTTTCACAAATTGTAACCAATTTGGGTACAAGACCCGGATTTTCGTCACAGGAGCGAACGTTTTAATATGGTTTCTCCATACAACACCAGTGAGGTAAACAAGAGAAAACAGTTTCGTTGCCGTCATAACGGCTTCCTCAACACAATTTTGCAATGTTAATATATCATTTCTAAATTCAGCCCGTACGAACAAGTGGTATATCATTTATCAGGGTTTTTTTTAGATAATGAACGAATGAATGAATGAGTATGTTTTTTACGCCTCTTTTAGCACTATTCCAGCAGTTTCACGGCGGGGGACACCAGAAATAGGCTTCACACATTGTACCCATGTCGGATTCGAACCCGCGCGTGCACACTATACACACACCGAATTATTTTTATCAATAAATTTTCACAAGGAGAATTCTGTCCAACGCCTCCACACATTGGCCACAACATATGCATACATACAGAGTATTTGCTGCGAAATGACCGTTTAACCATTCATTGCAGCACTATCTTGTCCAGCTCCGCCATGAAAGGTGTAGTAATATCAATACATGCTGTTTTCTTTGTGAAAACGGAAAACTGTTGGTTTCAATATCAATAAAACTTAGTATTAATTGCAATAAAAACGAGTTTACCTCCGCCGATTCAGCAGTCTTACTCCGACGAGGGTAGTTGTTTGAACAGCTGTAGTACCAGTGTCTAAATAGGGAGGGGTGCGGTTAGGTGTCACTTTTTCCTTCGGAATTTTTATCAACAAATCTTCACAAGGTAAGACCCCTGCACCCATTGACCGACATTTACATGCATAGAAAGAAACAACGAATTTAGATTCAATATATATGGCAATTGGTTTGTTTGGAATTTTGTTTTTTCAAAGATTAATCTAAAATATTTGCTGTATATTATAATGAAACTTCACATTGCCGGAAAAAAACATTAATCCGTGCATTAAATGGCCTGAAGAGTAAAGCTAGATTGTTTTTATATTTTGACCTATAGAGCTCGAACAGATGTTTGTTAGTGATGGTGATATAAAGATGAGTGTCAAGGTCATCGGTTGTTTTGCAGCTTGGACATGATCACTGTTGTGTTTAGTTCTGCAATGGCTCTGAGAATTCTTGAACTTATTTTGTCTAAACGGGTGGAGAGATGTGTCAATTAGTAATACTTTTAGTGTGAAGGGATTTATGTCCATATAGATTTACAATTTGGAATATAGAGTTTGAAATTTTGTTCAATTAAGTGTTAAACACTTAAAAAAATATTTGAAACTTACCAAGAAAATTGAAGATTGCTGGAGGTATCCGGATGCAAATGTTCTTCATGACTTGTGTCTAGTAAATAATGTTAGCCTGGGCATATCAGATAGCTGTAGTAATATTCTGTTTTATTTTAGTTGTAAATATACTCTTAAAACTGAGATCTCTGGGCATGATCTTTTGGAGAAAATATTTTTTCAATTTCATATATATTTCTTTTCTTATTGTTAAGGTATTAAATGAACAACTATCAGTCCTGGTATGATGATATCCATAAATATCCTTTTCATATTCCCAGTTTGTTCTAGCCTAGTGGTTGAAGTGTTCGATTCGCCACATGGGTACAATGTGTTAAGACTATTGCTTGGTGTCACCCATCATAATATTGTTGGAATATTGCTAAAAGTGGCATAACACCATACTCACTCTGACAAAAAAAAGTCATTGGCTATGTGCTCACTTGGGCCTTTGTTCCTGGTGAGATTAAAAGATTACATGTATTTTGGAACGGTAGCAGTACTTGTTACATCTAGACAGACGAGTTTCATTGAAGTTCGAAACAGAATATAATTCCCCCAAAAAAGGTGCATAAGACTTATGGCATCCACAGAAAACACCTTAATAGAGTACCGGTACATACAAATACAGTGAGCTGTATTAATTTTAAGAAAACATTCAGGGCATTAGTATAGTTGATATAAGATCAGCACCTATGGTATGGCTAATTAAATTTATATTTCTTTATGCTAAAGAAGCAAAACAAAGAATTTAAAAAAGAAAATCATATTTATTGATTTTATGACATTGCACTGGTACAGTAACCAGGTGTTTATAAGAACTTGTAAAAACAGAAACAGGAGCTTCAATACCAATTCTAAACATACAAATTAGTCAAATCTCAGAAGAATATCAAGGAAGAAGAATATCTAAAGTCAATTATGTTTGTGTAGTAAACCACAAAAAACATTCAGATTTGTATAGTCAGCGTCAGTGTACACCACATAAACATAGTCACACTGCTGTGGTATTAATTCCTTCAGACTTGATTAGTGTCATAATAAAACCACCCACAGAATCACACTGATGTGACATTATTCATTCCGAATCATCACTTTCTGAGGTGAATCTGTTGGTTGTTCTTGGGAGGATTATTCATCATCCAGTGAGTCCCTTGTCTGACATGTCTTAGCAGGATCTTCTTAAATGTAGCTCATGTCACTGTGAAATGCAGCTACCTGAAACAATATATAACATCTTAGGAAACTTGTTATTCCAAAAAGGAAACACACATATATTGACAAAGGGTAAAAAGTTGTTTTCTCGAACAGTAAGGTAATGACAATTTATCAAGCAACTGATATTTAACAATGTTAACCAACCGTATAAATCTCCAGTAATGTCATCCTATTGTTCTCTGGTCATGTTAAATCTCATAAACAGGGGCACTGTAATGTCCTTGGGATTTTATATAATATCCCCTGGATTTTATAAGATAATTAAGTCATGTTTGCTATATAATGTGTAGAATATGGATTTTATATAATGTCCTGGGTATTTTATTTAGACAACATCGGTTCAGATTCTAACATGTAATAAAATGTAAAATCAAATGACAAATATTTTCTTTATAATCCCGAGGATCGAACTCGCAACCTTCGTATCTGTAGCCCAGTGAGTGTACTACAAAGTGTCAGAGGCGCTGATAAATCACAATGTTTTTAGAATGTCCTTTTCAAGATCTGTATGCCACAACAGATATTTTACGTCTGTTTCCTAATGTTCATGGAAAGTATGTTCATAAAAATGTTGATAAATGTTGTTTTAAGTTTCTTTTTGCAGTTCATAAGTTAGATAAGACACTTTCCCTCGGTTGTTAGCGATATTTAAAACCCTTTCCCTTGGAAAATCCCTCGGGATGCAGGTTTTAAATATCATAACAACCCTCGGACGTGTTTTATCCTATACTTAAAACATGTAAATAAGCCATAGCAAACCGTAAACTGTACAGAAAATACAAAATTGTATCCAATCTCCTAGAAACAATACCAGTAGTGCCACAAGGCTCACCTGAATTTTTCCCGAATGTTTGCATTACATCAAAATATAAGGAAGGGTAAACAAGGCAATGCAAAAATAAGTAAAGTAGGTTCTTATACATAAAACAACACTATTCATAATTATCAATACTTTCAATCACACAAGTCATGTAAGTGATCTCAAAATACTTTATTATGACTGAGCAAGCTAGTATAGTTTCCCACAGCTTTTAGCAATATTCCAGCAATATCACTGCAGGGACACCAGAAATTGGCTTCGCACACAGTACCCATGTGGGGAATAGAACCTTGGGCTTTGGAGAACACATTACCCACTAGGCTACCCTACCACCCCAAATACAAAAGAAAGTAACATTAGGATTTCATACAATAGATATTTCCACCAAATATCAAGTCTTTATACAACTGATTGAATTACTAATTAGAGGAACAAATACATTTCAATGTAGCAGCTGAATCAGGCTTAATTTGAATCGTTCCTTGCTTCAGTTGCAATGGGAGCCACATTGGAAATAATTATCTTACTTATTATTGCTATTTAATACCTACCATTAATTGGACACACTGTAGACACTGATAAGAAATTCAACTGTTAAGAACAACCTGAACCATCAACTTAAAACTATGTTTATTACATTTAAGGGACCAGTCATGCACTGGTATGTTCTTATACATTTATTACACGACACACCCTAAAAAGACAAAATGCAAAGTACTTTATATTTTATTATCCATATTTCATAACCCTCCCCTAGAGATTTTGGGTGACCCTCCCTGTTTGTTCGGACCTTAACTGGGCTACTGGTAATATTCAGGAGTAAAATGATTATCATATTTTTATCATTTATCCTATCATTTTTGATAATTAACTTATAATCGTAGATTAAACGAGACTTACCTGTAAGTTGAAGGTTGATATAGATTATATGAAATAATCACAAGTAGGAGGGATCACGTGAGATAGCGAGAGCGAACCAGGCGTCAGACTTTAAAGCGTTTGAAACCCTGTAAATAGCAGGGTGGGTAACTGTATAAGTTCGGGAGGGCACGTGATCCCTCCTACTTGTGATTATTTCATATAATCTATATCAACCTTCAACTTACAGGTAAGTCTCGTTTAATCTACGATTATATTTCAACCAATCACGACGTAGATCGTGATCACGTGAGATGTTTAAAGCACAGGTGTTTCAAACAAAGAACAAATGCTGAATATAAGCTGACAGCTAGTTTAATTATAATATGCAAATATGAACAAATGAAACGTCCAAATTGGCAATCTCAAACAACCACTTGCCAGTCTATGTACTTCTACTTCCAAGTCCTTGGAATGTGACGAGTCTCCATGATTATATGTTTAATAGTTCAGCTGTTGTCGAGGATGGCCAATGCGAACGTATTGTCAGTCACTGGTTTGTTGTAGAACTTGGAGAAAGTCGCAGAACTACTCCACCCTGCCGTTTTCAGTATAGTCTGAAGCGGCACAGAATGTCGTAACGCGGCACTAGTCGACGCCATTCTTGTACTGTGTGGCGTGAACGTATTCATGTCTATGCCACTCAACTGAAGCACCTGCTTGATCCAGCGTGACACGGTATCTTTACTTACAGCCTTATGCGGCTGTGTGTAGCTAATGAAAAGCTGATTCTCACCGTTCCGCATGGGAGCTGTTCTGACAAGGTATTCCTGTAATACCCTAACGATACACAGACTACTGTTCGGCGTGTATGCCGGCAGAGTGATCTCCGCCTGATGCGACCCAGGTCTCGACTGTTTGATCAGGCTACCAACTCTGAACTTACAACAACTACTGAACAAGCTAATATCTCTAACATCTAATAGATGAACAGTTTGCAGTCTCTGCCCTGACAATAGCGCAATCAAAGTCACAGTTTTAAGTGTCAAATCTTTCAACGACAGTTCCTTCAAAGGCATCAATGTTTTAAGATAACCTAGAACAACACTGGTATCCCACGTCACTGAGTTTCTGGGCAGTGAGGGGCGAGTCTGAAAAACTCCCTTCATGAAGCGGTTAATGAGAGGATGAGATCCAATGGTGACGTTATCTGCTGATATAACACAGGACAGAGCGGATCTGGCTGTGTTAAGTGCACTGTAACCAAGGTTGTGTAACTCATAGAGTTCCGTCAGAAAATCTAACACCTCGGTCACAGATGGACACAGCGTATCAATTTCCCTTTGATTACAAAACGCAACCCATCTCTTGATGTATGTGGAGTACTGGTCTCTAGTGGATTTGCGCCAGGATTGGAGGATAACACTGGCAGCTCTGTCCGAAACTCCTCTCCGTGTAAGAGATAGCCTGATAAGGGAAACACTGCAAGTTTCATTCTGTCGAGAGAGTGTCTCGCCTCCTTGTTGTGTGGAAGGCGTAGGATCTGAGAGACTGGTGGTAGTATGACTGGTGGATGGATGAGGAGTCTGAGGAGTCTGGAGAACCATGGTTGTGTGGGCCACACTGGGGCCACTAGTAGTCCTCTGGCTTGGTCTTCTTCCACTTTCTTTATCACTGCATTCAGGATGCTGAAAGGCGGGAAAGCGTAGAAGTGAGTCTTCCATGCAAACGTAAAAGAGTCAATGGCACATGCATCTGGGTCTGGCTTCCAAGAAGCATATTTTTCAAGTCTAGTATTAAGTCTTGAGGCAAACAAATCTATGTCAGGTTTCCCAAATACCCTACATATTTCACTGAACACTTCATCAACGATGTACCACTCAGTATTGTCTTTCATTATTCTAGATTCTCGATCCGCAATCACATTGTCTTTACCCGGAACATGGCACGCACTTAACCACAAGTCTCGCTGCAGACCCCATAGCCAAGTGTCTCTTGCGAGGCTGTCAAGTGGTGGTTTCTTACCACCCATGTTGTTGATATAACTGACGGCCGTGGTATTGTCAATCATTAGTTTCACATGACAGCTGGATTCTAGGGAACAGAATGTCCGCAGTGTCAAGAAGGCCGCAAGTAACTCAAGGTAGTTTATATGTTTAACGGTTTCATCACGTGACCACCGGCCGCCGGTGGACTGTTTCCCGCGGGCCCCACCCCACCCGGTGTCTGACGCGTCTGAGGTCAGGGTAATTACCGGAGGTGCGACACTTATCGGCTTGCTACTTGTACACACATTATCTACCCACCATTGTAGATCAGCCGTTTGATCTGTGGTGACTTCTAATACCTTGTCAAAATTGCCTTTCGCGTTTCGAAGAGCGTGTGACTTGCCGTTGTCAAGGCGACGGAAGTTAAGGGGGCCTAATCGAACTCCGGGAAAGCACGCTACCATGTAACCAATCACCTCGGCTAGTTCCCGGATCGAACACAACTGTTTCTTGAGTAATGCTTCACAGGCTTGTTTCACGAACTGAGCTTTAGATGGAACTGGAGAAACGGTCATTGATGACGAGTTGATGACAAAACCAAGAAAAGTGATTTCCTGTGTAGGTGACAGTACCGATTTTTCAGGGTGTAAAACAAAGCCTAGTTTGGTGAACAAGACAGCAGTTTCCGAAACAAACGTTGAACATTCTTTCTTATCATCACCAACGATGAACGAATCATCAATGTATCCGACATTAGTATGTCCCCGTGTTCTCAGAAATGAAAACGGCACTCTAAGTAATTTTGTGAAGTATCTAGGAGCACAACTAAGTCCGTTTGGCAGAACAGTAAACTGGTATAGCTGACCTTGCCAGAAGAATTTAAGGTATTTCTGATGACTTGGATGAACAGGCACAGTGTAGTAGGCATCTTTCAAATCTATCGATGCCATGTAACAGTCCTTACGCACTAATGAGATAGCAGCTGTAAGGCTCTCCATCTTGAAATGGACATAGTCTACACTTCCATTTAGTTGCTTCAGATTCAGGATAAGTCTGTATGTCCCGTTTTTCTTAAGTCTAATGAAGATTGTGGATATGTATTCACCATGTTCACGACGTGATGGAACGATAACTCCCTTAGCTAAAAGTTTAGCGATTTCTCCACCTATGATGAAATGTTCTTGGGGTGAGAAGCTAATTTCTTTGGGAATATGCGACTGGACGGGCAACGAAGTAAAGTCTATGTAAGAACCAGTTACAGTCTGCAAGATAAACGGGTCTGAAGATAGTTCTTGCCAGCTCTGAACGTGAAATCGTAGTCTACCCGCAACAAATACATTGTTTGGTATATTGAAAGTGCTCACCTCTCTTGGGGTACCAGTTAGTGCCTCCCCCCTTCGAATTTCTTCTTGTGGAAGGGGCGACTCCTGTCTAAAAAACCCCTTCCTCCCACCGGGTTGCCATGGTTACGGCTGGTTGCATAAGAGGGAGTCTTGTATGCAGTAAACGGCTTGTGGTAGGGCGCCGGGCGCTGCTGACTGTAGGTGAGTTGTTGAGCCAATCTGTTGGTCATACTCATTGACTTGATCGTTTCCGCCAAGTTGTCTCCAAACAGCAGGGTAGACATAGGCGTCTGAGGTGAACACAACTGCTGGAATTGCTTATTGAGATGTGGTCTGATCATTTCCCGTCGGCGGTAGTTTAGCTCTGTGTTCACGTGAGCGAGCAGACTAATGGCATCAGTGGCCTGTTTCGCCAGTTGTTTGATGTCTAATTGCTGCACTGACATTTCCTTGTTCTTAACTTTTAGCAGGTCGCTGGCCAGGTGTAGCAATGGCACAGCTGCCCTAAGGACAGGAGCTTGGAGTTTCTGCATCTTTATGTCATTTGACCGTTCTTGTGATTTGAGCTTAGTCCAGATTTCTGGGTTGACTTTGCTCGTTTTCACCAACTCACAGTTGTGGGGAGACTTGTAAACTGAAAGTTTCTCTTTCAACTTTTCGTCAGGCATTTTCTTGAACATCATATTGTTCATTGCCTCTGCCAACTTTGGTTGTATAGGTGGGCCTAAGAGATCTTCGTTGGTATAATCCTGAAGCAGGGAGTCTAAGATATCACTACTTTCATCCATTTGCGTGGAGTCATCCGCTGTTCCCAGAGCACCTGCAGCCTCTTCAGCTGCCACCGCGCTAGAGTCGGCATCATCAAAGAGGTCTTCCATGGCGCCGTTCCCGCCACAGTCAGACAGCTCGTCGCTGGACTCATGGCCCATGGCGCTCCCCCCCTCCCCTCTTTCATCATATGGAGGACGGGTCACAGTTGCACTAGCAAGGCTGAGGGGTGGTGTCTGATTCACAAATGAAGCCATAGTGTCTCCAAGTTTGGAAATAGATGATGTCATACTGGATATCAGCTGCTGAGTGTTCATATTCTGTTGCATGACTTGGGCTAGAAGCCAGTCTTGACTCTCATTAGAGGGTGTAGTCGGGGACTTGCCGTTGGAGGCCTGGTTATCTGCCGAGTTACTAACCTCTTTGGCTTGTTTGGAACTGGATTTGGGTTGTTCCTTAGATGCCAGGGAGCGCTTTTTAGCGCTTTTAGGACGTGGCTTTTGACATCCTTCTCCACCTTTAGATGATGAAGCATTCATGTCATCCAAGATTTTGCCGAGTACATCATTAGCTCTGGGAGAGTGCTCCGCTGATTGCAGCATAGCGTCCGCCATCTTGGCTGGTACCCCCGTGGGGCTGTTGTTGATCACCTGTTCTGTTCTTGGTAAAGAACAGATGGATGTTGATGACCACTCAAACGGTAATTGTACACGCTGAGAGTAGATATTCCAGCTCAAACGGTAATTGTACACACTTTGAGCTAAAGGGCATAGATTAAGTCACTGAATTGTCAGAGCATAATCACCCTTGTCTTCTTCCTGCAAGGTTCGTTAACGCACTGACGCCTGGTTCGCTCTCGCTATCTCACGTGATCACGATCTACGTCGTGATTGGTTGAAATATAATGAAGATTAACAATATCAGGAAAAAGTGCCAAATATATTGGGCTGGCAAAGTGTAATCATAATTAAAGTAGTTATGGATTTGGGTCTTTTTAAGGGTAATTGTAAATATATGTGTATATTTCCTATTCGAATACCCATCTGAATGTTATAAAGTTTAACAGTATAGGATCTATCATCTTTGACTAAATATAGTGAAACCTAATTTTGCCATTATTGAATCATACCCTAAGTTCTTTATGCATTGTTATGCATCTGCACAGAGTGGTCAAAGTCCTTGTCTGACACATAGTTTGCTACAAGGGAGAATCCAATAAGTACAGTTGAGACATCAGCTTGTGTCCAGACAAACTGTCTAATAATTTACCAAGGGCGGCTTTGGTAGCATCAAGGGATGTAGCTAATCCTAAATAAACATTAAACAAGTGACATCATCTCTTCTACAGAACACATGACCGCCAGGCCATTTAGTGTTTGGTTGAAAAGGGTATGTCCGAAAAGGTGAGGCAACCTACATGTGTGTCGGGGGTAGGGTGGGGGGGTGGGGGGTGGGACTAAATGGAGTTTGTGTGTTTTTATAGGTTTAGAATTTTAGTGTTTATTGGCAACTTGTTTGTTGTACTTGTTTAAATGCAGCCAAGTAGGCCTGTTTTGATTAGATATATGCCTAGTGCTTTAAAGGTATGTAAGTCATTTAGGGGGTTTAGTACGGTGTCATCTGATTGTTGCAATTTAGTGTGGACTGGAGTGTTGTTTTGTGTTGCTGGTAATGTGTGCAATATAGTATTACGTGTTCATGCGTTTCTTTTAAGTTGCAGTGGGGGCATTCATGGGCGGATACAGCTTTTTAGAAAAGGGGGGGTGCACAATTAAGATCTATTTATTGTCTTTGGTTGTAGTTTATCCAGAAATAAAGATTTTTTTCGAAATATAAAGGGGAGGTGTGCACCCCCCCTCTGTATCCGCCCATGGCATTTATGGGTTTGGTGTATTATAATTTGGTGTAGGTGGGAGTTTAACTTAGTGTGGCCTGTTTGTTGTTTAGTTATTACTCTGTCAATTTTTTTTGTTTTATGATGGATTTTTGTTTTTTTTTAGAGGCTTTTGTAGCAGGTGTTTTAGTTTGCAATCAGATTTCTGATAGTTATTTTGCCAGTTTTGGAAGATTTTCTTCTTTGTGATACTTTTTATTTCGTTTTTTTTATATTGGTAGGTTGATGCTTACTTCTTCTAATTTTAGTGCTGATTTGGCTGCTTTGTCTGCGTGTTCGTTGCCAAACACTCCAACATGGACAGGGATCCAAACCATTCCTTTGTCTTTACGTAAACTAACCTAGTTTACGTAGATTGTTGGCGCTTTTAATTATCTGTTGTGTTAGTTTTGGGCGCTTTTTAGAGTTTTTTTTTTTATGGCCTGGAGCCCACTTAATGAGTCTGAAAGGATTAGTTTTTTTTGGTGCCTATTTATTTGATCGCTGTGCAGGGCTGTTACTTTCCCCATTAATTCAGCTGTGAAAATTGATTATTTGGGAGCCCGTAGGATTGTGTTTCTTTTTGGGGTTTGTTGATACGGATGCCGAATCCTGTGCGTTTGGAGCACTGTTTTGGTGCTGTGTTTCATTGTAAATCATTCAGGTTGTGTGTATTATGGTAATTTATTATGCGTTGAGAGATTGGTATTACCAAAGCCTGCCCCACCTTTGATGTTTATTATCTCACTATGCTCACAACAGCTCATTAGCAAGAAGGAACTCAATGTCAACTCATTGTGGATTAGGGATTCACAGTGTAATTAGTGTTGGGTGGGTATAAGCACTTGTAATTGTCTGTTAATTACTTACTTGAGTCGTGACAGCTTAATCAGTTTCCAACCACACTGACTGCTATGCTACTTGTCAAGTCAGTTTACTATGTAACATGTTTATGGGGACCAAGGAAATGTATCTTGCTGGATAATAGTTTTTTTCTACTTAAACAGTTCCACTTATGTGATATAAAATAATCATAGTTTTGATATGCATTTCACCCTACAAAGACATTTAACAATTGATATACATTACAAGTTTAGATTAACTGTACCTACTGTTGAAACTATCTTGTTTGATAGGCATTACTTAGAAGTTGACGGATGACAAGATAGACACAATTTTATGGATAACAACTTCTTTAATACTGTGAAAAGCGACGTTTCAGTATAGATCCTTATACCGTTGTCAAGCAAGACAAGTGGAACTGTTTAAGTAGAAAAAAACTATCTTGATGAATGAATGAGTTTAATCCGTAAAGGGGCCACCGGCCCATTATACAAGATACATTGGATTAGTCAGTTCACATGTACAGAGGGCGCTGATTATTACATCAGGGAACAGATTCACAAAAGCGCCTGCAAGCCACGAGCAAGCAGTAAACACTCATCGGAGTGCTGAGAAAAATGCACAAAAGGTTACTGAGGCCAGTCATAACCAACAAACGCGGATCGGGTCCCAACACATGTTACACACACTGGCAACAACCAGTTTCACATTGTTATAATGGCATAGTGCTACATAACAGGCACATCTTTAAGAAGAGTGTTCCTTTTCTTGAGAGCGAGAAATACGTACTTTGCAAATATTTTAGTTTATCCAGAGTTGGACTTATGCAATAATATTTAGGAAGTACCCGTTCCCTTAAATTTGAATAGAATGGACACTCGAGACAAAAGTGGAATTCAGTTTCTATATATATGATACTAGGGCTTCCACGAGTCCAAATGTTTGGACTCGAGTACCCGAGGGGTGAAACTCAACTCGTACTCGAGTACCCAAAAATAGGACGTCCTTTAAGAATATTGGTTCATTAGATCAAAATTGCCATCTAAATGTATTAAAACATGTTATACATATGTATAAGTATAAGTGAACTGCACTGAAATGTAAATAGAGAGCGAAATAGAGAACTTGTTTATCTGTCAAAGTGTATGGAAGTGTTCAGTGTTAATGTTTGCTTGTAACTGCACTAATCTTAATCATGACCTTCAAAAACATTACGTCACGTCTACAAATGCTACATTACATATTGAACACAAACCAAGTTTTGTCTGACGATCAGCGTTTCATTCGACACCTGCCAACAAGCACGAACAATAATTCGCAGGAAGAAAATCGATAATGTGCATCACGTGACATACACGTATACACAGCTGCAGCTGCTAAATATGGAAATGTAGTACTATAAGTTCATTCATTCATGAGTTGGTCACATTTTCTAACTGTACCAAACTGTTGACCTGTCGCTTGATTTGTAAGCACTGAAATAGCACATATATATCAGCTAATAAATTTTTAATCTGTGTAAGGGAATACACTTGGCATTCTCAATTGTTCTAATGTACATCTACTTTCTACAAAGAATACATTATTCAAACAATATTTTTTGAAGCTTTAATCAATATATTGAACATATAATCAAACAATTGAACATTGAAACAGAGTGATCTTCCCTTATCAAGTACTCGAGTCCTTGATAACGGACTCGAGTCCCAGTAAAACCAACCTGGCCCCGAGTACTAGAGTACTCGTTGAAGCCCTATATGGCACAATACAAAACGGACAAAGACGTTCTGGCCTTGGTATTTTATATAATGCCTACCTGCCCCTACCAATAGAGTATGACTAGAACAGCTAAACCTAACAAGTATTGTTTGATAGATTGCTATATCAATACAATTAGTCAGGTGTTCATAATTAAAATTTTCCTTGACAGAGCAAAAATATTCCAGCTTAGAATAACATTCTAAATTATAATTCCATGTTTGTTGGCAGATATCTTTACATCTTTGCTTAAAACACAATAGAAATGCATTTTTATTTCCAACACCTTGCTGTAACCAAACTTTCCCAAAACCATATGTATATAACAAAGATTTAACATTAGTCATGTTAGTAGCCCAACAAGCTTTACCACTTTCTGCCCTTCTATACTGAAAATCATAAGAACCTTTCATGATAACATTAACCTGCTGTGACAATGACCTTAACCAGAATTTTATAATTTTTATGTAATGCAAAACCTTGATTGATGTTCTATTCACAATACCTCTTGCAGTTATGTTAGGGGTGTTTCTATTCAAGCTCAGAACGATTGTGTACATTTTTAATATCGGGTGAAGGATGAATTCCCCAAACCTCTGCTTCATAATTTAAAATAGACAATACTTTTATATAAAAAATATGAAAACAGACACAAGCTGGGATTGTCGAGAATTTTCCCAGTGTTGATTGTAGTATTCAAACTACTTTCCATGCCTGTTGTGCCAAAGTTTTTTGAGTAAGATACCAAGAACCAGAGGACGATAACTGCACACCTAGATATTTATAACTAGGGACTATGTCAATGACAGAATCTCCAATCCTAAAGTTTTCATAAGATCTAGTTTGCCGCCATTCCTGAATACAATCACTTTGCTTTTTTGAGTATTAATAGTCAATTTCCATTTATTACAATATAAAGAAAGTTGGTCAAGACGTTTCTGAAGGCCATTAGCTGTTACATCTAACAAGATTATGTCATCTGCAAACAATAGAAAAAATAATTCCAAAGGACTTACGGTTTCACCATGAGCTCCCTCACAATTAAAAAATTCCACAATATCATTGATGAAGGATGAAAACAAAGAAGGCGACAGTTGGCATCCCTGTCTAACACCAGAGTAGCACTCGAAGAACTGTGTATAGCCACCTTCTAGAGAAATGCAGGACTTTACAGATCTATATATATTACGAATTAATCTAAACATTCGACCATTAATACCTCCTTTCCACAATTTGAAGAGTAAGCCATTCCTATACACAGAGTCGAACGCTCCTTTCAAATTCATAAAGGCACCATACATCCTGCCGCGTTTTAGAAACAGATATTTATCTAATAAATTACTTACAATAAAGATATTGTCGGAATTTTGGAATCCCTTTCTAAAACCTGCTTGCTTGTTAGCTATAAAATGTTTAAGAGCAGACCACTTTGTAAGTCTGTTACAAACAGTTTTGGCAAAAAATTTGCCTGCTACTTCTGAAAGTGTAATAGGTCAATAGTTAGAGGGATCATTTGGGTTACCTTTCTTAAAGATAGGAAGTATAACGCCATAAGACCACTGATCAGATCTGGATAAGAGCCACTTATGAATACTGCATTAAATAATTTTAATAACATGTCCAGACATTTAGGTGGGGCATTCTTAAAGAAATCCACAGGTATCCCACTATAACCAGGAGCTTTGCCACACTTCATATCTCCAAGAGCTTGTACCAATTCCTCTGGAGTAATAACAGTGTCTAGCTCACTTTCGGGAATAACTGTATTTTCTATCAACTCATCACCAATGGAGTTGACAAAGTCATCTACAAATTTATAAAACTCAACAAAATGTGCACTTTCTCGGCAACCTTGAAACACTGACTCGAAATGTTTAATCCAGTGATTAACAGATATATTTTTAAAGGGGGCACAAGTCCTTTTTGAGACTAAAGACCAAAATATCTTATTATTACTTATTTCTAAAGAAGACACTAGTTTTTGGTGCAAAAATACAAGTGACACACTTTTGGCACCTTGTATAGAAATCCATTCATTACTTATTTGTGTGTCCAAATTATGCCATTATTAGAAATAATATATGTATTATTTAACACATGGATATGATCTAAAAACAACTTTATATGGTAATGTTGAAAGTTATGAACAGGAAAACCCTGAAATAATTCAATCAATACATGCATTTATCTCAGAATCTGGTAGATTTTAATTAATCAATATGGACTTCTACTTCAATTGTCTACTCATAATCTGATGATTACATTATTGCTCATCTGATAGTATTGAATCAGTATTTGATCCTAATTAATATTTATTTTGTATTTGAGCAGCATTTAGATAAGCCATCAGCTTGTTTGCAAATCCTGTTTATTTCGAAATTGATGTGTTTAAAACACATGTAGTAGAACATATCATTACGGAGATTGCAATAGTTTCGATGTGAAAAGAAGTAATGGATCCTCAAAAGGGTATCCACTAGAGCAGGTAGTAGACTTATGTTGGTGCTTGCTGTTTAACTCTGCATTCAACAATATTCCAGCTTTATTACGGCGGTCTGTAAATAATCAAGTCTGGACCAGACAATCCAGTGATTGACATCATGAGCATCAATCCACACAATTGGGATACGATGACATGCATCAACCAAGTCAGCAAGGCTGATCACCCGATCCTGTAAGTCGCCTCTTACAACAAGCATGGCCGTCTGTTAAAGCAAGCACTGGTTGCTGAAGACCTATTCTACCCATAACCCTAATGATTGTAGAGCTAGGGTTGATTGCCTGTAAAGGGGATCCAAGGGCTAAGGATAGAGTTTGGCGTAACCTACCCTAACACCGGCACCATTTTGATGTGTTCAGCACCAATATAATATACCTAATAAACTAGAAATAATATATGTATATTAGTTCCCATTTATAATCATTTTAGACACTTGAATTAAGAATAAAACGAAATAAAAAACATTTTGAAAATATTAAGCGCTTTCATAAACTTGCACTTGATATAAAAAGCAATATTTAGCAGTGTTCGAAATACCTGCCTGCCCGACCGTCCGAGACGGGTTGATTTCAACTCGGGCTGCCAGATTTTCTAATCCCCCTGCCCGACAGTTGGGTTATATTTCATATGTAAAAATATTCTAAATATTTCCCGATGATAAGCATTATTAACATGATGTATTCTAGGATATTAAATACAAATCTGACCTAAAAAGTGTTTGCTATTTCTTTTCTTGCATTACTTCATATTCAATGAATTCGATTTAAAGTTTTAATTAAATTATCCTGAGAAACATATGATTATGGTGGGCAGGCAGGTTTTGGTCAGGGCTGGCGAGTATTTCAGCTAGCCAGTCCTGTGGTCTGGCTGAAAATTTTGGGAGTTTCATAGCCTGTATTTAGTAAACAAATATTCAAAACTCTCAACATCACTGTGCAACAACATTGTGTGTGTAGATGATAGATCACTGAGGGAAAGACTTCTGCTCGTAACCCCCCACCAAAAGTTGTACTGGCTGGCGACCAGTTTTCTCTGAGGAAAATTTATCGCCACCTCCCCGCTAAAGCATGCACGTGGTCGCATTTCATTTCACTGCTGCTCGTTTTTATTAGAAGAGAGAAATATTTATCCGAAAATGAGGCGAAACGGACTCTTGTGAGAAAATATAAATCAAACACCATAATCACCTTGCTCAAATACAACTTTAGAAAAAACACCTAGGGGTGTCACGTGACTAATTCACGAGAATATTTAAATCAAACAACATGATGATGCACTCTCAGTCCTGTCATTGCAATTATATGTCTGTCATTTCTTCCTCAAAATACAATTCTATAACCTATTTGAGCTATATTTAAAAAAATACATAACCAGTATATGTTGCGAAATCCATAGTACTTAGTGAGATCGAATTTGGGGAATACATGTTTTGGTTTTTTTCAGTTTGCAGATGACGACAAATTGATAAGAGCATTTCTTATTCATTTTTTTGATGAATAAAAACATTGCAATACCTGAGATACTAAAAATGTAATGTGAAGCAGTGTGTGTGATCATGTGGCACCTGCTGTTAAGACGATAGCGATAACTGGTACAGAAAGTTGATGGGGAAGTTCTATATCCACTGTTTTCCCTATCGTGATGTCATAATTGAAATAAACTGAATCTTATTCCACGCTCCATAATATAATTTTGAGGGGGGATACGGGAGGAATTCTTACCTCACTGTGAGAAGCTTGATGATCCCTGACATCACAGGGCATTGTTTTTGCCAGTTTGACTGGCAACAAAATACTACAAATTACGTCATAGGGTATTGTAGCCTGTTTGAGAGGTTTGTGGTAATGTTGTCTAAAGGTAGGCCCAATATTCTAGACAAATCCAGTGACTGATATTGCGAGCAGTGATCCACACTGTCAGGTACAATGACATGCCATGAACAAAGTCACCGAGCCTGATTACCCGATCCATTAAGTTATCTCCTACAACTAGCATACCGTATTTGCCGTAAAAAGCACCCCACTCTTATAAGGGCCCACTGCAATATTTGCTAATATATTGGCTTGTGAACAATCCCAATTAGCACCCCTTCCAATTGATCAATCTATACAAGACTTATTTATTTGTGTATGATACATGTGTTATATGCATCCTTTAAGGGGCACTGATCTAAAGCAATTCCCTGCTACTGGTTGTTGCCTTTGTTATTGTTTTTTCCCTGTAAGTACCCGGATGATACGCAACGCAACTGAGCGTGACCAGAGACTGGGCTACCGTCTGCAAGGACAGCTAAATAAACTTGGTGGCAATATTTGATTTACGCATTTTTGAACACTGATTGGTTAACTGTGATCTATAAAGATTTAGACAAAGGGCGCATGTTAATTAATTTCTTCAGCCTAAACAAACAGACAAAAAGAACGGCGGAGACAATCGGATGTCGTCATTTGGAAATACCCCAGATGGTTATAGTTTAAAAATAAAAATAAAAAAAGTATCCATGCAGTGAAAGCATTTGCGGATTGCGTCGATAATACGTTTACTACTCCCTTGTTGTCATCCACGTTTTCTGGTATAAACCGACACTTGTGTATTTGATGCTCAGTTAATGAATTTATTACAGGTATAATTAGTGGTGGCACCTCTTAGATTACCTGACAAAGGTTCCCATTTGGCATTTATTGTGTCTGGGGTAATTATTCAATCTAAATCCAGGTTTGAAGTGAGGTGAAATGTGTGTTATGTAATATACACGTTGCAGCCCAGCAAAAGATGAATGATATCAGTTGATTTACTTTTTTGTAAATCAACGGATCGTTCCTAGTCATCAAAGGATTAACAGAAAATATGTTTATTGATTAATCACTGTTATCTTGCACAGTGGATATGTCAAAAGTGAGTGTTTACATGTCTAGGTTTACTAAAACAAAGGGAATACACTCATATCATGGCGTGAAGTGCCGATGTAAAAACAACATACTTTGTTCAAAGGGTTAACTGATAATACGTTGATTGATTGCTCATTGTTATCTATCACTCAATGGATTTTTTTAGGAACCGTGGACGTTATGAAAATAGTTGTCACGTCAGGCTTTCTCAGCCGACCCTTGTGACTTGACACCTATGTGAAACACCTGAAACAATCTAAGTGATCAGTTGAGAAATGAACACGGGTTATAATATCCCGAAACGATATATATCTTTTAAAATATTTCATTGTTACAGAGACACGTGACACGAATAAATTTCTTTGTACAGCTGCAGACGAGTGGGATATTGTTCCTTTTTTGTGAACATTCACGGAAACATTCCAGGAACAAGGAAGCTGCCTAAAATTATACACATAAATTTGGTAGGTTGTTATTATGGTATTTGCATTTTGTTTTCCTTCATTTGCTGTAGCATTGAACCGATTCGTTCTTGTTCCTCTACGTCTTGGTTGGGAAATTCTTCAACACGCGATAGACGTTGTTTTCACAAGTCTTTTCTTTTGTAAGCGTGTATATATTACCGTCAATTTGTAAAATGTGATTCTCTCAGGCAATTTATAAAATGTGTGAATATTTCAGTCATTTTGACTGAAAAATCTGTCCAGATTGACTAAAATTGATTAAGACAATCACAAGGGCCTAAAAACATCACAATAGATTATTATGTAGGATTAGAAGCCAAACAACATAGAAATGTACTTTTCAACGTAACATTTTCAGTTTCTTGGTGATGACATTAAACATCAAAATTTTTGGAATTCGTTATCATAATAATACAGATGGAAATGTTTTTCAGTCACTTTGTAAAATAACTGAATATTTAGGCGTTTAATAAATTTGAAAATGTTACACATTTTGACAGTAAAAACATATACACACTATAAAAAAAGCAATGCTCAGGTGAAATATTTATTTTGTGTTGCAAGTCAAAATAGTGTAAACGAAAATCGCAAATTTACCAAGCAAGTGACTTATCAAAACTTAGTCACCATTACCGATGCTACCCACAAAGATGCCTACATTTCCTTATTATCTCCAAAACCGTATTTTATTTTGTTGATCAATGTGACCATATGCCCTTATTGCTACCCATAAAAGTGACTGATGCGCTTATGAATGGCACAGCACAGGTCGCGAACTAGTCTAGATTTCTGCTATACATCCGGGTACTCACTGGGAAAAACAATAACAAAGGCAACAACCAGTCCCAGGGAATTGCTTTAGATCAGTGCCCCTTTAATTATGGGAAATTAAATTCTGTAAAATATATATGTCGCATATAAACATTTCGGGCTGTCAGCATAAACCGTGAAATTTACGATCTTTCAACTCTGTTGTTTTTCACCAAAATAATATTCTAATAAGAGACCCCAATTTCTAATTTTGTGAGTGCCCTAGGTGCTTATCTGGGTTGAAGGGGACCAATCTTAACCTGGAATCCCCACATGGGGAAGTATGTTTTTACGCAGCTGTTAGCAATATTCAAGCAATATCATGACCATGCCGACATGGGCTTCACACATTATACCCATGACAGGAATCAAAACCTGGGTCTTCAGCATGAAGAGTGAACGCTTCAACCACTAGGCTACTCCACCGCCCCAAATCCCCATATGATAAAGTCGTCATCATGGTTATTGTTCATCAAGCTCAAGTGAAAATGTCCATACCTTTAAAATGTCTTATCTTCCACTTCACAATGATCAGGGTTCCAAAACTACCCTGTCATTAAATTTGTTCTTGATTCTTCACATCTGGAAGAGTAAGTTTAGGCTATTAATCATTCTCACAGAGTAAAGTCAGTATATGAAATAAGGAAAATGAGTCACATTAGCATGATTAGCACATAGGGTATCTAGTTAAAGGAATAAAAGTAAAACATATTTCTACATCATACATACTTGGACCCGTGGTACCGGGGCATTCATGGGCATTCATGATTTTCGGTAGTTCACGAGGGAATCACCTCTTAGCGGCTGTCCATCAATGCAAATCAGTAACCAGGAAGTGCTCGCTTTGTAAACAATTTCAGTTTCCTCGGAATGTTCCGTCTACTGTAAGTAAGGAGTTATTAACACGATGATACTTACTTCTGGCATCTCTTTTAATATTGCCTTGCCCCCATCTATCAATGGACAACAATATAACCCCCAGTTTCCCAAGTAAACTTTCTCTATTGACCTGAACTAGATCATCTGCATATTCATGGCAACTTCTAAGCATAACTGATAATGTGACGGAAGTTACATAGTCCGCACAATTTTTCCCGCTCTGTGCCTGGAATCTATTAGGAGACGATAAGGGCTATAATGCCATACTTAGAAATATGTTCTGACACTAGTAGCCAAATAATAAATACATACTTTTGGCATGCTAGGAGTTCCTTATTATATATTTATTATTAACTTTGAACATTTTTTTCATTTTGTGGAAATTAACTTTTTAAACAAAAATCTTAAATATCATTTCTGATATTTTGTTGCTGATTTTTAATTTTTTTTTTTTTTCTTACTTTTCGGTAAATATGTATTGGATAGATCTACCTATTACTGATGACACATTCAGAATTTTATGTATACTGTCTTTGTACTTGTCTGGACAAATCACAGAAGACTGGCATCATCATACTTTGTGGTTGGTAGAATTATGTTCTGTTTTTGTCCAATTAGGACCTTCATCCACAACTTTTCCCTGTACCGCGATACGATGGAGTTCTCTCCCTTGTCAAGCTGAGCGTGAGGCCGGGCTTTTACTCGGCGCGACCAAAGACGTATATGTATATACGTCCGTGGCGCGACTAATGTAAATAGTGAACTTTAATCAGTAAAATATGCGTAATTAGATAAAATCAATAACACCTGATATAGAGAACACAAATAATCATAAATGTTAGTGAGTGCATTTTGTTCCGTTTAGATTACATGGCAAGTACCCCGAGGTTGCAGGCTACATAAGTAAGGACTAAAATATGATAGACTGACGACTTAAAAATAAAATCACACATTTACTTGCATCGAGGCTATAAACGTTAATGTGTCATAAGTATGATAAGTGAGTGGCTTACTGGTGGTAAACTACCTTATTTCGTGTCATTAGGCTATAAATATAATATTCACATATTTCTTACCAGAATATGTCACTTCAGCTCCCTGCATGACCTCAGCTGCAATCTCAATATTTGGGCAATTTTGACGAGGTTGTGAAACATTTCTGCTGTAGGACTATCAGGTCCGTTGGGATCTCGCTTTGTCACACTGCCTTACCGCTGGTATGCTCGGCAAACACGTATTCCATATAACGGGGCACGGGTGCGTCCTGATACACCCTGTCGAATGGGCGAACGTTTTGTTCCAAAGGGCAATAACTCTCCTTTTGAGACCAAGCTCCTCACAGCGATAGCCCGTTCGCGTGTTACCGAGAGTGTAACGAAGGTGTCACGCGTTGGGAAGGAGCTTGTTTTGAAATAAGGTCCAACCTGTCGCTTCCGGTCTAGTTCTCGGATCAATGCGCGCTGCGACAACAAGTAACATGTTGAGACGGAGCCAAGCTAAAGCGTTACCCTGTTGCACTTTCATAAAAACGGTCGTTTACAACTGAATATTTTTAACAGGCACATATTTTGTAGTGATGATTAGTTTAGAATATCAACACTTGTTGAGTCTTCAACTGAAAGACGAATTGTCACGATGGAAGATAGCGGAGAAATCGCCATGAAAAACGGTGTATTTACACGGTATTTTCAACGTCAGAAAACAGCGAGGCATTCCGTCAGTCTGGGCTTACATATCATATCGATGAAATAATGCAAACTTATTTTATTTATAAGCTATTGGGTTATTTCCCACGACAATTCAAAGCACTCGGAAAGAATTCAAATCTTCACAAATAGTTCCATACTACCATGGACTTCAATGTAATAAAATTGGCGATATGCCTTACATTTGCAGCTCACAGACATCTTTGACAGGCCTTTACCATTGAGTATACATCCGTGCCTTTACAAATAATTGAAGATGAAATAACGTTCAGAATAAAACAACTGATTTTAAGTGTTACCTTTATATCAAAACCTCCTATAACATCTGATTTATAAGTTTATATTCTTACATGTTTTAGAAATATGCAAAATGAAAATCTACCATGCGCCTATCAAGCAATCAGTTACTCAGTTGCTATATATATATATATATAGATACCAGTCGTCACACTTTGAAATACAAGAATTTTACCCATATTTCTCTGCCCATATTTCTCGGATACACCCAACTCGCCTAAAATCCGACTCGCCTAAAAAGATTTGGACCCGACTCACCTAAAATATTTTTCAGCGAACTACGGTCGGTTTTTGTATTTTAGAATAAGTATGTAACTATCAGAATACATAGTAATGCATTTTATACACATAATGTACCTAAGTGTTAGTGTTGTAGTCTCGGTCCCAATAGCGTAACCGACTGGGAACTGACTCACTGACTCAACATGAAGTGCAGATGTAAATATGACAGAAGATAAATTCTATGGATGATACGTTGTTTTTTTAATATTTTTTCCATACTTGTGTATGAATATACTAGTAATTGTGATCATTAGGCCTAACCTAAGTTATATTTGCCAAACGCATACCAAAATATTATATGTATTTGTTAGTCGAGTCGGGTCAGATTTTTTTAGGCGAGTCGGGTGCAACTCATAAAATGTGTCCTACCACTAAGTGCTTTAAGTCATGACAGGTGTTAATGGATTCATGCTATAAAACAGTAGTATTACAGATATTTGTCCCAACAAACAACAAATCATACTGACTACACCACAAGATGTGTAGGATAATACATAAATATATGTAAATCATAGTTATCATGGGGGGTTATCTTCTTGTTTTAGTGACATATATTATTTATTATTATGTTGACAAGTTATTTCCCTTACAACCCATATCTGAAACAAATCAACTTATTTATCAACAACAATATGATGAATTAAGAAACTCATATGATACTTACAAGTCTATATTTACAGATGGATCCAAGGATAGTGACGCTGTTGCCAACGCCAGTGTCATTGGATCCAGGACTATCTCCTCCAGGTTACCCGATAATAGTTCTAGTTTCACAGCAGAGGCCAATGCCGTTTTAACAGCCTTACTCTATATTAGTAAACAGTCAAAATATAAGAAGTTTATGGTGTTTTCCGATTCTCTTTCTTGCCTGCAGGCCATTCATAACTTATCATGTCAACATCCACTTTTAATCAAAATTATTGAATTATCTAATGAACTTGCTACCGGCCATTACAACACCATCTCTTGTTGGTTACCCAGCCATGATGGAATCATTGGTAACACAATGGCTAATGGTGCAGCTAAAGCAGCACTCAACAAATCTGTGACACCATTTGGTAGTGTATAATTGTGAACAGAGATTGTTATTGGCTGTACACTTGACGGGGTTTAAAGTACTGTAAAATTATTGTCCCCCTGAGAGGGTATAGTAAGCCCATAGCATTCAAAGTACGTTATTCCTATCATACTTTTAATCGTAGAATGTGTGTTCTTTTAATTTTGGCTAAATTTCCTAATCGTCGCCAACTTCTGAAGGGATGATGTAAATCCGGCTGGGGTCCATGCAGGTAGCAAAAGTACTGTAAGTCCCCATGGACCCTAGCATGGTGATCTACCTTCAGATGCTGGCGATCTATAGCCCTTTTTTATATTGTCTCGTAACATATAGTGATCATATCTTTTTATGGTTGTATGCTAGTTTTAACTATAAATCTGTGATACTCTAGTTATTTTACTGTCCATCGATGACAGGTTTATATTCAGTTTAAACAGATGTATTAATAATGTATAAAACTTCTCGTCACGATATGGCTGAAATATTGCCGATGTGACGTAAAGCACAAACTCACTCACTCACTCACACACTAAACTTCTGTAGCTATATGTCTTGATTTTCATTCAACAGTACTTCAAGACACCTGTAATATTAAGTCTATTTATTTGATAATACTATCATATAGCAAATATGATTTTAGAAAGTTTATAATAAAACAATTTGGACGATGACATCAATGTAAACTGACCCTACATTCATTTCATGTAGATAAATGCATTTATTTATGTTATTTGTATTTGCATATGACATATTATACTTAAATATGTTTCAGTAAGTGTCTATAATCAGGCAATATGTACATTGACTGAAAATTTCAGTCAAAATATATATTGACTGATTCACGGAGTCAATGTATATATTGACTTAAATTTTCAGTCAATATGAAAATTGGCTGAAAAATGGGACGGGATTGAGACAGATCAATGAGACTGGAATGAATTAGACTCATTAATTTAATCTCCTCATTTTAATTTGGATCTATTTTGATATTACGAAGGTCTAATTAACTTATGTAAGTGATTAAATGTTTACACAATGAATTGATTGGTTCTTCAAATATGAAAGAATACTAGAGCCCTTTTTTAATTTACTTATCTATATTGCATAAAAATAAAAAAAGCATGCATGTGTAATCTAATACTAGCACACATACACAAGTATACCAAGATATCAAATAAAATAATAACAGTCATTGTGCAATGCAGATATCTGTTGGTGTAGAGAATAAAAAGAATAACATTTATGATTTGTTTACGTGGGAATTTCAAACATCAGTCTTGAATAAGGAAACATAAAAAACAAAGCCTAATGAAAATTCAGAAAGAGCTTTATCTGTATTACAATCATCTGATCATTGTCAAGACAAACTGGACGTAGACACTCCAATGTTCACACAATCATAAAATTAGATTGAAAATTAGTATGGATACATTGTTTTAATTTATAATTTAATTCATAAGATGAAAAATAATTCAGTATGTATAAGTACCCTTGAATATGTATTTAAACTTATATATAGGGTCTTCTGTGTCTGAAGTATTTTAATATATTTCTACTTTTAAAAATTAGAAAATAACAAATGGAAATATATATCTTTTATTTATCATATTAATATATAATCATGGTAGTATTTGGCGACAAACGGCCACCCTTCATCCATAAAATCTTTATATACAATACAGTATGCACTAATTAACCCTTATATAATAGATATCAGTGATAGATTTCAGTTATTTCCATTTCTTTATTTTGAACAATATATTATGATGTCTAGTTGATGACTGAATTTATCAGTGCCTGTTTCTTTTACAATTTCTTGAAAACATTTCTCTCTTCTCTCAGTTATATCCTGATCAATACTTACATGTGTCACTTTCAAAATTAAAAACATTAAGGCTACTGGCAACTTTACGTTGCATAAGACTTTCACATTTCGCCAACCGCATCACCTAACCGCTGTACTGAAATGCTTGCACATGATGTAGCCTGCCTGGCGATACTACAACCTATATACTACAAACAACCACTCTTCCTCAGGGCAGGGGTGGAAGTTGGCAAAAGGACATGCATGACCTACATATACTGAAACATGTACTTCATTTTTCTCTAAAGTGCCTTTTTCTGCAGAAGTCTTAGTAATTCTTATACATAAAGCGGTTATATCCTTTTCATATTTTAGTCAGTCTTACATTGGATTCCACTAAGGATATCATATTTCGTTTATGTGCTGGATAGCTCTTTGAAATGTCTTTGAAATATCTGTCACTGATATTGAAGGTCAAATTCACTGTTAAGGCCAAAAGTGATAACTCATGAAGGGTTGAAGTTTAAGGTCAAGGCAATAGTGAAGGTCATTCATAAAGTATTTTTTCCATTAATGCCTATTTCTGGGATATTGGTGAAGTATTATGCACGTAGTATTATATGTAATATTATTTGAATACACATATATGGGTGGTTACAAGTCACAGTGACCTAATTTCAGTGAGCCAAATTTCATGGTTACATATAATTCTGCCTTGGGCCTTCATAAGTGGTTTATTTTCTGGAGAGCCCTTTGCAATTGTTTTGAAATAGTCCAAACTGATATTGAAGGTCAAATTAACTCTTAAAGGGGCACTGATCTGACGCAGTTCCCCGGGACTGGTTGTTGCCTTTGTTATTGTTTTTTCCCAGTGAGTACCCAGATGTATAGCAGAAATCTAGACTAGTTCGCGACCTCTGCTGCGCCATTCATAAGCGCATCAGTCACTTGTATGGGTAGTAATTAGGGCGTATGGTCACATTGATCAACAAAATGAAATACAGTTTTCAAGATAATAAGGATATGTAGGTATCTTTGTGGGTAACATCGGTAATGGTGACGAAGTTTTGATAAGTCACTTGCTTGGTAATTTTGCGATTTTCGTTTACACTATTTTGACTTGCAACACAAAGTAAATATTTCATCTGAGCATTGCTTTTTTTATAGTGTGTATATTTTTTTACTGTCAAAATGTGTAACATTTTCAAATTTATTAGAAGTCTAAATATTCAGTTATTTTACAAAGTGACTGAAAATCAATGACGTCATATTGCAAGGGGCATAAGCCATGGTGTTTTTGTTATGGAAATAGAACACTTGGTAAATGTGAAATATAAATCGTTTTAATGCAAAAAATATGTTAATTAATTGTGATATATTTATATGTTTGTCTATGACACTACTAGGTTAACACTTTTAATGTGGAAAAGGTACACGAAAAATAGGTTCATTTCCGTGTGAACTTGCACTATAATGTCTTTCAGTAAAAATGTTTCACAGTAACTGAGGAAGAGCTCACTGTTGTGTGATGAAATCTGGTACATGTCACCCTCAGAGGGGCGCATATTATGTTTCAAACTTCTGTGAAGCTGGTATGTCTAGACACAAGTACTTGTACCGTTACAATTAATCCAAAGGCCCAAGTGAGCACACAGTCGATGACTTCATACTTTAAATCAGAACAATCTGGAAGTCTGATCATTAAATTTAAGGATATCATCATACATAAATTAGAACTGATGTTTGTTCATTAAATAGCTTAATATCTGAAATGAAACATTATGAAATTGAAAAAAATGTCTTCTCCCAAATTCAAGAGATCTCATCTTTAAGAGTATATTTACAACTAAAATAACACAGAATATTACTACAGCTATCTGATGTGCCCAGGTTAACATTATTTACTATAAAAAAAGACATTCAGAAAAATTGCATCCGGATACCTTCAGCAATCTTCAATTTTCTTGGTTAGTTTCAAATATATGTTAAGGTGTTTCACACTCGCTGGTCTCGAATACTTTAGCTCCAGGTATGTGGCACTAGTTCATATAATGGGCTGGTCTCGAATACTTTAGCTCCAGGAGTGTGGCACTAGTTCATACAATGCGCTGGTCTCGAATACTTTAGCTCCAGGTATGTGGCACTAGTTCATATAATGCGCTGGTCTCTAATACTTTAGCTCTAGGTGTGTGGCACTAGTTCATATAATGCTCTGGTCTCTAATACTTTAGCTCTAGGTGTGTGGCACTAGTTCATGTAATGGGCTGGCCTCTTATACTTTAGCTCTAGGTGTGTGGCACTAGTTCATACAATGGGCTGGTCTGTAATATTTTAGCTCCAGTTGAGAAGCACCACCTCCCAGTTTAGTGTTATGCCCCTAATGTTTCAGATCAAGTTGGGATGGGCCAAATCCTATTATTATTAGTATGTGTTGGTTATTTTTTGTTTGAGCTTCAGTTAAGACGCGCCACCTCCAACTATTATGATCCCGTTGAGACGCATCACTAAGACGAAGCAGATTATTTTCCCAGACAGAATCATTTTCTTCAATATAGTAAGTTGGTGTCTATAGTGTTGTAGCTCCTGTTATGACACGCCACTTCATATAATGAGTTGGTCTCTAATGTTTCATCTCCAGTCACGAGGACCACTTCATATTAGTTAGTCTCTAATGTTTCAGCTCCGATTGTGATGCGCCACTTCATAAGTTTCGTATGTTTCAATATTAGGGTTAATCTCGGCGCTACTCCAACTCATTATAGTTTCGACCGACATAGTCACTGTGACTTCGTACTTTTAATATTTCTGCTCCAGTTGTGACGCGCCACTTCATATAATGTAATTCAGCAATATTTAGTTAAATGATGTTATTGGCCCGCCTGGTAAATCAACCTTGAAACATTTTAGGATATCAGTTATTGTATTTTGGATATCAAAAGTGAATTCAAGATATTTTTAATCATTTATCTAGATATCTTAACACATTATTGATATCTTTACATAAAATACCGATATTTTTAAAACAATTGAAGATATCAGTAATTCCGTAATAAATGTGAAAACGGCTTGCCATATGGCCGTCAGCTTTGTACACCGCTCAGTGCCGCACTGTGATGACGTCGCGGTTTCAAACACATATACATTGTTATCACCCCCTAAAGTGCTACAAAGTTCTTATTATTCCACACAGTGTGACCAAATTGTATAACATGCAACCCGAGTTGATTGTCTTTCCAACAGTATCTAAACTCAACCAATCCAAAAGATCTATTAGGCCAGTAGGAAAATGCCCTAATTTAATAACACCTACACATTTCGATAACAGACAATATGTGTGCCAAAGGTATTCACATGTTCATATGTCATTACCAAACACGGATAATATGGATATGTCACCTTGACTTAATTTTGAATGGACCTTTTGCAGCTTCTAAATATTTACTTAAATCATAAAGTTGCTGCAAACATTCAAGTAGGAATGAAGAAGACCAACATTTTGACAGTTGATGCAAGTATGTATAAAGGGAGACAACTCAAGTATGGCCTTGCCACATATCACCGTGTTAATTGTTAATTTCCTTAACAATTAATCCCAATATTCCATTTTCTATCACCCAAATCTGCATTTGTTTACCAAATATGGCAAATAATCACCATCGTGTGTTTATAAACATCCTGATTAAAGCATCCATGAAGAAATCATTTCCCCCTTTTTCTACCATATTTGTCCCGATGTAAATAAAATGTTTAAAAATATATTTGCCAGAGGTTGATTTTGGTTGGGTTTGGTATGGTGTGACAGAATATGTACATGATTTATTTTACCGTAAAATTTGTCTAGTCTGTTATCAAAAATGTCTAGGTGTTTCAATATTTCTACTGGCCTATATACACTGCCTAGCCATCGATAAAAGTGCCGGTATTGTAAGGTTCCTATTTTTCTGACCCGTGAAGATTCCGGGGTAGAATAGGTCTTCAGCAACCCATACATGTCGTAAGAGGCGACTAACGGGATCGGGTGATGCATGTCATCAATCCCAATTGCGTGGATCGATGCTCATGATATTAATCACTGGATTGTCTTGTCCAGACTCGATTATTTACAGACCGCCGTCATATAGCTGGAATATTGCTGAGTGCGGCGTAAAACAACAAACCAATCCTATTTTTTTACATTAATCGTAATATGGAAGCACCTGAATGTGGCAAGTAAAGTCAAGTAAGCGCTCTTGTTTGAAAACTCCGTCCAATAAATCATATCGACATGTGACATTTATGTCGCAGTACACATTCATTGAGGATTTTCCGTGGTTAATGTTTACTGGTCACCGACCAGTAATTTTTTTTCCGCGTTGTTTCTGACATATTCCGTGGACAAAGTTGACTGTGTATTCCTTGGCTGTACAAATAACATTTATTTTTGTGAAACCATGATCAAATGCGCTCATTTCTGTCCGTGGAATAAGACTCATTTGATTTCTGTTATAACGCAACGATAGGGAATCAAAACAGTGGAAATAGAACTTTCATGTCAACATACTGTACCAGTTATCGCCATCGTCATGACAGCACGTGCCACGTGATCACGCGCTCGGCTTTAGTTATACAAATTGCATTTTTCAGTATCTCGGTATCGCATTCAATTTTTTTTCCATCAAAATGAATAAGAAATTTGATTTAAATTTTCGCATGAAATATTCACGTGACACAGCCCACGCGTCTTTTCAAAAGTTGCTTTTCAGCAAGGTGATTATGGTGTGTTTTTTTCTAATTATTTCCTCACAAGAGTCCATTTTATTCATCATTTTCGGATAAATATTTCTCTCTTCTAATGAAAACGAGCCAAACTAAAATGAGATGCGATCACGTGCACGCTATAACGGGGAGCCGGCGACAACTGGTCAGTACCGATATAAAATCCCGATGAAATTGTCAGTGTTTTTGTTTCAAAACAAAACTGACGGAAGTTGTCGTGATTAGTTCGTACGCAGACTGCCAAAGTAAATGTTACAATACGAATGAGAGTTTGGAATGTATATCTTGAAGAAATCCCGATTACGTCCATGTAGGTTGCGGTGTCCGTGGTAAAATAGTGATAAAAACAACTTCGGGGTAATTGACATCGGACATTTGCAAAGAACAAAATGTGAAAGATCTCTAAACAGCCCTAACAATACTCAAATTGACATCGCTCAGTATCTGACATCATTATTATATCTTAATAATTAACAAGATTATAACGTACTACCACCCAAGAGTACATGTAGATTCAATCAAAATCGTTGAAACGTTTACATGGGTTGAAATCTATTCAACAAACCTATTTTCGATCACTCGTAACTTGGGCGCTGTATGTCATACAATCACACAGACCGCTTAATTATACTTCGGGTGTTATGATGTGATGAAAAAAGCTTGAAACGAGATGTAATTGGACAATTTTAATACTTGAATTTGAAAGCTCAAGAAGCATAGAGTAGGCATATTTGATACAAGGAAAAGATAACTTGCACAGTTGAAAGAAGGCAATATTATTGTTTTTGCGGTACACGTACAAGTAATATCTAGATTATTTAGATATAGAGAAAATTACGGAAATATGAATTACTTCGATTGAAGTAGTGTTTAATGAAAATACTATTCATGTGCTCAAAACTCTGAACAAATTTGTTTCACAATGACCACCAGAAAACATACGTCCTCGTCTTAGCATGCATTTCGAATATGGCTGCCTCACTAAGAACTTCAAAATATACATGTATGGTCAGTCCTTGAAATACAACTTTTTCTTTCATATTGTTTTATAACTACGACTCATGAAGTGTATTTTACAACTAGGTATGTATGTACATGCACATTCAAAGACATTTGTGATAGTATATTTCCAGTACAGTTTTCCATTTCATCCCATTCTACAAAAGGAAAAGTTGAAATAGATAATGATTGTGGGTGAATGAGTGAGTGAGTGAGTTGGGTTTAACGCCACTTTTAACAGTATTCCAGTTATATCACGGCGTGTCAGCTTAATGTGGGAGGAAAGCCCGAAGTGATGCAGGTCTCAGACGTTTACCACTTCGGTGAAACCCACGAGCACGGGTATGGTGCTAACAAACCTAGAAACATAATTGGGGCGAACCGGGATTGCGTTCTTGTGGTCCTTTTTCACAATTTTAAATTGTGTATATTCCCGCCAAGCTGTAGTTTAGGTCGTCCAAATGACACAAGGAAAGACATAATTAATGAAAACCATTAATTAGGGCTCCAAGCCTGAGAACTTTCTGAGAATTTTCACCATACGTAACACATCAAACTCTGTTAGCGGTTTGGGGATATCTTTCTTAGTGACGGCTCTATTGGATTTTGATTTTGATGATTTTTTTCCACCGAAATAAGTGAATAAATTGCTCAGAAAACCTAGTATTATCTCCGTTTCACTGTCAAGTGTCTTCTGCATTACGTGTGCTACCCTTGAAGGTGAGGGTCTTCAGCAACCCATGCTTGTCTTAAGAGACAATGTTCGGGGTTCGAACATTGTCTTGGTGGGAAATGGGTTTAGAACACTCTGGTTAACTCTGTCACACACCAATTTCGTAGCAACGATGTCTTGCAAACGGTGACTATCTTTTGACGGAGTTGGTGCTAGCAAATTCTTTGAGGATTCGAACATGAGGATTCGAGGTCGGAAATTGGTTAAGAACAGCCTTGGACACCCGGTACATGCAAATGTCATTGCGACGCTGTCCGCAACCGGTGCCTACATTTGACGGCGTTGGTACAGGTAAACCATTTGAGGATGCGAACAAGGTCGAAGTCAAACATGGGTTAAGAACACACTGATGTCTCTCAAGCAGTTCCTTACGTTTGACGTCGTTGGTATAAGCAAACCACGTGTGGATTCGAACATGAACGACCCCTGGACGTTCTGGGACACGTCAGTTTCGTAGCGGCGATGTCTCGAAGGCGTTTCCTTACTTTTGACGGCATTGGTAGAAACAAACCATTTGGGGATTCGAATATGGACGAGGTCGAAAACAGATTATTTTAAAGCAATTTATCTAAGCAATGCGACAGAAACCCCGGGTTCTGACGAACTCAGAACGCCAATCCGTTTGACTGTATATAGCTCAACTGACAAAGCCTGTTAAAGTGTCACCAAGCCGAAAGGCTGTTGAGCCCAATGTGACCATTCGATTTAACATTATTATTATTCCGCCGATTTTTGTACCAGAGCTAGCAAAATAACCACTTGCGCAATTTTGTTCAAATGTTGTATGTGTATTGAGACCAATGCCTAAGGGCAGATAACTGAAAAACAAGTATTTTTTAAACATATATTTTGCCCTATTGCTCCGCAACCGCTTGTCCGATTACTTTGAAAACTTGCATGTATCTGCTGCTTTAGTTACTTGACATTACAAGTTCTATTTCTTACTAAGGATTCAAAACAAAGTAATTATTACCGAATACGTATATCACCGATCGAAGTATTTGATAATTTATATAATGCACAGTAGAAAAACAAAATGAAAACTATTTAAAACACAAAACGAAATCACAGTAAGTCTACACTGAAATCATTTTGGCATTCAGAAATCGATTATAAATTTACCTATATATATTGCGTGTAGATCTAATTATATTTACTGTTTATGTTACAAACAGAACCATGCGAGATTCTAATATACATGTATGAGGCTTAAAAAAGTATATAAACGTTGTTTAATATTGGGTCCATTTTCACAGCTTTCTCACTGTAAAACATTCCATTCCCTTACTAAACTAAATGAACATATTTTTCTTGGAATATCAACCCTTTAAACAGATATGAAAAGCAAATTCGTCAACATACCAAAATTAGAAAACGGCCCCAAATATTCAAACAGTGTCGGTCTTATTCACTCGTCGGTCGCCGTGGTAATCTTCCAATTCGTAATGTACTAGTCTACATTCTAGTTCTGCTAAAGAGAATATATTATAATTTGGAAACTGAAACCACGTGTATCCATTAGATCTAGACGATCACAACATTAGATCAGCTGTTTGACGTGACGTCATCCACGTCACAACACGCAAGGTCAAATCTGCCGCACCTGTTTATATGACAAAATCACAGCGGCGGGTAATCTTAGCCTTGAAGAATGTAACGTCATTGAACGTAAATAAATAATGCGTTTACTCTCTGCTGATTTTTCAGATAACATAACAAATAATAATTGAAGACTTGAAATAGATTATCATACGTTAATCGAGAGTACAGTCTACATCAATAATTTGTAAATTTAATATTAAATGGATCTAATATCCATGGCAGAATGTTGGAAATACGAGCCGTCGTCATATGAAAATATGTTAAAAGATTTATAATGTGCATTTGATGATGTATATACATGAATAATTGATTATCAATTATCTTATACAATCACAGCATGTACCATAACTCACGGAAAAGTTACCGTATCCCAATTGGGTGGATCGATGTTCATGATGTCAATAACTGGATTGTCTGGTCCATGCTCGATTATTTACAGACCCCCGTCATATAGCTGGGATATTGCCGATAGCGTCGTTAAATCAAAACAAACAAACACGTCACATAATGAGTTGGTCTCCAATCTTTCAGGTCCAGTTGTGAGCACCCTTTCATATAATGAGTTGGTCTCCAATCTTTCAGGTCCAGTTGTGAGCACCCTTTCATATAATAAGTTGGTCTCTAATGTTTCATATCTAGTTGTGAGCACCACTTCATACAATGAGTTGGTCTCTAATGTTTCCGCTCCAGTTGTGAGCACCACTTCATATTAGTTGGTCCCCAATGTTTTAGGTCCAGTTGTGAGCACCACTACCTACGATGAGTTGGTCTCTAATGGTTCAGGTCAAGTTGTGAGCACAACCTCCTATGATGCGTTGTCCTCATATGTTTCAGGTCCAGTTGTGACGCGCCACTTCAGATAATGAGTTGTTCTCTAATGTTTCAGGACCAGTGGTAAGCACCCCTTCAGATAATGAGTTGTTCTCTAATGTTTCAGGACCAGTGGTAAGCACCCCTTCAGATAATGAGTTGTTCTCTAATGTTTCAGGTCCAGTTGTGATGCGCCACTTCATATAATGAGTTGTTCTCATATGTTTCACGTCCAGTGGTAAGCACCACTTCAGATAATGAGTTGTTCTCATATGTTTCAGGTCCAGTGGTAAGCACCACTTCAGATAATGAGTTGTTCTCATATGTTTCAGATCCAGTTATGACGCGCCAGTTCTTAGTGGTATGAGCTGGGTTTTATGATTTATGTCCAATTGAGATGCGTCACTTTGGCAAAGCATATAGTTTTTCCAGACAGAATCTTTTTCTCAATATTTTGGTGTAAACTCGGTACTACTTTAACTCCATATAGTTTCTACAGATTCGGTGACTTTGACTGAATGTAAGCATGTCCTTTTACAATTGAACGTTATACCTAGACGACCAAGGTGCCTGGACATGGGTTACACATTGCAACTGTCCGTGGTCATGTGGGCTCCATTCTGAGAAAGCCATGCTATGCTGGACTTTCTCCGTGAAGAATGTGGTCAGTAGATATAGGGGTGTGTTTTGCTGGTCCGAATGTTCCGAGTAGTAGAGAAAGTATAACCTTCCGCATTCATGGTGAAGTGTAAGAATGAGTTGCGGGTGCTGTCCACACCCAATGATACCCCAGTTACCGTAGAAAGGCAGTTGTAGTGTCAGCTGAGGTCGTCTGGAAGTCTGATCTCTAGAGCACATATACTGATATATATTTCAAAGCTCTAAGCTTTAGGTTAAAATGAAGAGATACACTGTCTCCGTTTGACTGTTGTAGAGGTTTGTAACGATTTGCGTGTCACTACCAAAGGATCATTGTGAAAACCAAATCAAGACTCTACAGTCTATATTGAAATGTACCACCTCCAGTAACGATGATTTAGTCATGTCATGTTAATGTCTTTTAATGTTTTAGATCCAGTTAATCCTATTTGAAAGGGTTGGTCTTTCAATGTTTCAGATCAGTTTGAGAAGCGCCACTTCCTGGAAAATGAGATGGTCTTTTATGTTTCAGCTCCAGTTGTGACGCATTACTTCATATAATGAGTTGGTCTCTAATGTTTCAGGTCCAGTTGTGAGCACCACTTCATATTATGAGTTTGTCTCTAATGTTTCAGTTCCAGTTGTGAGCACTGCTTCATGTAATGAGATGATCTCTAATGTTTCAGGTCCAGTTGTGAGCACCACTCTATATAACGAGTATGTCTCTTATGTTTCATCTCCAGTTGTGAGTTACCGCTTCATAACACCCGTGTAGGCCCGGGGTAGAATAGGTCTTCAGCAACCCATACTTGCCATAAAAGCCGACTTTGCTTGTCGTAAGAGGCGACTAACAGGATTGAGTGGTCAGACTCGCTGGTCATGATGCCGATCACTGGATTGTCTGGTCCAGACTCGATTATTTACAGACCACCATCATATAGTTGGAATATTGCTGTGTGTGGAGTTTAACAACAAATAAACAAACACTTAATATAACGAGTTGGTCTCTAATGTTTCAGGTCCAGTTGTCAGGTTCACTTCATATTAGTTGGTCTCTGATGTTTCAGGTCCAGTTGTGAGCACCACTTCTTATACTGAGTTTATCTCTAATGTTTCAGGTCCAGCTGTGAGCACCACTTCATATAATGAGTTGGTCTCCAATGTTTCAGATCCAGTTGTGAGCATCACCTCATGTAAGGAGTTGATATCTAGTGTTTAAGGTCCAGTTGTGAGCACCACTTCATATGATGCTTTGTTCTCATATGTTTCAGGTCCAGTTGTGACGCGCCACTTCATATAATAAGTTGTTCTCATATGTTTCAGGTACAGTGGTAAGCACCACTTCAGATAATTAGTTGTTCTCATATGTTTCAGGTCCAGTTGTAAGCACCACTTCAGATAATGAGTTGTTCTCATATGTTTCAGGTCCAGTGGTAAGCACCACTTCAGATAATTAGTTGTTCTCATATGTTTCAGGTGCAGTTGTAAGCACCACTTCAGATAATGAGTTGTTCTCATATGTTTCAAGTCCAGTGGTAAGGACCGCTTCAGATAATGAGTTGTTCTCATATGTTTCAGATCCAGTTGTGACGCACCAGTTCTTACTGGTATGAGCTGGGTTTTATGATTTATGTCCAATTGAGATGCGTCACTTTGGCAAAGCATATAGTTTTTCCAGACAGAATGTTTTTCTCAATATTTTGGTGTAAACTCAGTGCTACTTTAACTCCATATAGTTTCTACAGATTCGGTGACTTTGACTGAATGTAAGCATGTCCTTTTACAATTGAACGTTATACCTAGACGACCAAGGTGCCTGGACATGGGTTACACATTGCAACTGTCCGTGGTCATGTGGGCTCCATTCTGAGAAAGCCATGCTATGCTGGACTTTCTCTGTGAAGAATGTGGTCAGTAGATATAGGGGTGTATTTTGCTGGTCCGAATGTTCCGAGTAGTAGAGAAAGTATAACCTTCCGCATTCATGGTGAAGTGTAAGAATGAGTTGCGGGTGCTGTCCACACCCAATGATACCCCAGTTACCGTAGAAAGGCAGTTGTAGTGTCAGCTGAGGTCGTCTGGAAGTCTGATCTCTAGAGCACATATACTGATATATATTTCAAAGCTCTAAGCTTTAGGTTAAAATGAAGAGATACACTGTCTCCGTTTGACTGTTGTAGAGGTTTGTAACGATTTGCGTGTCACTACCAAAGGATCATTGTGAAAACCAAATCAAGACTCTACAGTCTATATTGAAATGTACCACCTCCAGTAACGATGATTTAGTCATGTCATGTTAATGTCTTTTAATATTTTAGATCCAGTTAATCCTATTTGAAAGGGTTGGTCTTTCAATGTTTCAGATCAGTTTGAGAAGCGCCACTTCCTGGAAAATGAGATGGTCTTTTATGTTTCAGCTCGAGTTGTGACACACCACTTCATATAATGAGTTGGTCTCTAATGTTTCAGGTCCAGTTTTGAGCACCACTTCATATTATGAGTTTGTCTCTAATGTTTCAGTTCCAGTTGTGAGCACTGCTTCATGTAATGAGTTGATCTCTAATGTTTCAGGTCCAGTTGTGAGCACCACTTCATATTAGATTTTCACAAATGTTTCAGGTCGTTGTGAACACTACTTCATATAATCAGTTGGTCTCTAATGTTTTAGGTCAAGTTGGGAGAACCACTTCGTATAATGAGTTTGTCTCTAATGGTTCAGGTCCAGTTTTGAGCACCACTTCATATAATCAGTTGGTCTCTAATGTTTCAAGTCCATTTGGGAGCACCACTTCGTATAATGAGTTTGTCTCTAATGTTTCAGGTTCAGTTTTGAGCACCACTTCATATTATGAGTTTGTCTCTAATGTTTCAGTTCCAGTTGTGAGCACTGCTTCATGTAATGAGTTGATCTCTAATGTTTCAGGTCCAGTTGTGATCACCACTCTATATAACGAGTATGTCTCTTATGTTTCATCTCCAGTTGTGAGTTACCGCTTCATAACACCCGTGTAGACCCGGGGTAGAATAGGTCTTCAGCAACCCATACTTGCCATAAAAGGCGACTTTGCTTGTCGTAAGAGGCGACTAACGGGATTGAGTGGTCAGACTCGCTGGTCATGATGCCGATCACTGGATTGTCTGGTCCAGACTCGATTATTTACAGACCGCCATCATATAGTTGGAATATTGCTGTGTGTGAAGTTAAACAACAAATAAACAAACACTTCATATAACGAGTTGGTCTCTAATGTTTCAGGTCCAGTTGTCAGGTTCACTTCATATTAGTTGGTCTCTGATGTTTCAGGTCTAGTTGTGAGCGCCACTTCTTAAACTGAGTTTATCTCTAATGTTTCAGGTCCAGCTGTGAGCACCACTTCATATAATGAGTTGGTCTCCAATGTTTCAGATCCAGTTGTGAGCATCACCTCATGTAAGGAGTTGATCTCTAGTGTTTAAGGTCCAGTTGTGAGCACCACTTCATATGATGCTTTGTTCTCATATGTTTCAAATCCAGTTGTGACGCGCCACTTCATATAATGAGTTGTTCTCATATGTTTCACGTCCAGTGGTAGGCACCACTTCAGATAATGAGTTGTTCTCATATGTTTCAGGTCCAGTGGTAAGCACCACTTCAGATAATGAGTTGTTCTCATATGTTTCAGGTCCAGTGGTAAGCACCACTTCAGATAATGAGTTGTTCTTATATGTTTTAGATCCAGTTATGACGCGCCAGTTCTTACTGGTATGAGCTGGGTTTTATGATTTATGTCCAATTGAGATGCGTCACTTTGGCAAAGCATATAGTTTTTCCAGACAGAATCTTTTTCTCAATATTTTGGTGTAAACTCGGTGCTACTTTAACTCCATATAGTTTCTACAGATTCGGTGACTTTGATTGAATGAAAGCATGTCCTTTTACAATTGAACGTTATACCTAGACGACCAAGGTGCCTGGACATGGGTTACACATTGCAACTGTCCGTGGTCATGTGGGCTCCATTCTGAGAAAGCCATGCTATGCTGGACTTTCTCTGTGAAGAATGTGGTCAGTAGATATAGGGGTGTGTTTTGCTGGTCCGAATGTTCCGAGTAGTAGGGAAAGTATAACCTTCCGCATTCGTGGTGAAGTGTAAGAATGAGTTGCGGGTGCTGTCCACACCCAATGATACCCCAGTTACCGTAGAAAGGCAGTTGTAGTGTCAGCTGAGGTCGTCTGGAAGTCTGATCTCTAGAGCACATATACTGATATATATTTCAAAGCTCTAAGCTTTAGGTTAAAATGAAGAGATACGCTGTCTCCGTTTGACTGTTGTAGAGCTTTGTAACGATTTGCGTGTCACTACCAAAGGATCATTGTGAAAACCAGATCAAGACTCTACAGTCTATATTGAAATGCACCACCTCCAGTAACGATGATTTAGTCATGTCATGTTAATGTCTTTTAATGTTTTAGATCCAGTTAATCCTATTTGAAAGGGTTGGTCTTTCAATGTTTCAGATCAGTTTGAGAAGCGCCACTTCCTGGAAAATGAGATGGTCTTTTACGTTTCAGCTCGAGTTGTGACGCACCACTTCATATAATGAGTTGGTCTCTAATGTTTCAGGTCCAGTTTTGAGCACCACTTCATATTATGAGTTTGTCTCTAATGTTTCAGTTCCAGTTGTGAGCACTGCTTCATGTAATGAGTTGATCTCTAATGTTTCAGGTCCAGTTGTGAGCACCACTTCATATTAGATTTTCACAAATGTTTCAGGTCGTTGTGAACACTACTTCATATAATCAGTTGGTCTCTAATGTTTCAGGTCAAGTTGGGAGAACCACTTCGTATAATGAGTTTGTCTCTAATGGTTCAGGTCCAGTTTTGAGCACCACTTCATATAATCAGTTGGTCTCTAATGTTTCAGGTCCATTTGGGAGCACCACTTCGTATAATGAGTTTGTCTCTAATGTTTCAGGTTCAGTTTTGAGCACCACTTCATATTATGAGTTTGTCTCTAATGTTTCAGTTCCAGTTGTGAGCACTGCTTCATGTAATGAGTTGGTCTCCAATGTTTCAGATCCAGTTGTGAGCATCACCTCATGTAAGGAGTTGATCTCTAGTGTTTAAGGTCCAGTTGTGAGCACCACTTCATATGATGCTTTGTTCTCATATGTTTCAGGTCCAGTTGTGACGCGCAACTTCATATAATGAGTTGTTCTCATATGTTTCACGTCCAGTGGTAAGCACCACTTCAGATAATGAGTTGTTCTCATATGTTTCAGGTCCAGTAGTAAGCACCACTTCAGATAATGAGTTGTTCTCATATAGTTCAGGTCCAGTGGTAAACACCACTTCAGATAATGAGGTGTTCTCATATGTTTCAGGTCCAGTGGTAAGCACCACTTCAGATAATGAGTTGGTCTCCAATGTTTCAGATCCAGTTGTGAGCATCACCTCATGTAAGGAGTTGATCTCTAGTGTTTAAGGTCCAAGTGTGAGCACCACTTCATATGATGCTTTGTTCTCATATGTTTCAAATCCAGTTGTGACGCGCAACTTCATATAATGAGTTGTTCTCATATGTTTCACGTCCAGTGGTAGGCACCACTTCAGATAATGAGTTGTTCTCATATGTTTCAGGTCCAGTGGTAAGCACCACTTCAGATAATGAGTTGTTCTCATATGTTTCAGGTCCAGTGGTAAGCACCACTTCAGATAATGAGTTGTTCTCATATGTTTCAGATCCAGTTATGACGCGCCAGTTCTTAGTGGTATGAGCTGGGTTTTATGATTTATGTCCAATTGAGATGCGTCACTTTGGCAAAGCATATAGTTTTTCCAGACAGAATCTTTTTCTCAATATTTTGGTGTAAACTCGGTGCTACTTTAACTCCATATAGTTTCTACAGATTCGGTGACTTTGATTGAATGAAAGCATGTCCTTTTACAATTGAACGTTATACCTAGACGACCAAGGTGCCTGGACATGGGTTACACATTGCAACTGTCCGTGGTCATGTGGGCTCCATTCTGAGAAAGCCATGCTATGCTGGACTTTCTCTGTGAAGAATGTGGTCAGTAGATATAGGGGTGTGTTTTGCTGGTCCGAATGTTCCGAGTAGTAGGGAAAGTATAACCTTCCGCATTCGTGGTGAAGTGTAAGAATGAGTTGCGGGTGCTGTCCACACCCAATGATACCCCAGTTACCGTAGAAAGGCAGTTGTAGTGTCAGCTGAGGTCGTCTGGAAGTCTGATCTCTAGAGCACATATACTGATATATATTTCAAAGCTCTAAGCTTTAGGTTAAAATGAAGAGATACGCTGTCTCCGTTTGACTGTTGTAGAGCTTTGTAACGATTTGCGTGTCACTACCAAAGGATCATTGTGAAAACCAGATCAAGACTCTACAGTCTATATTGAAATGCACCACCTCCAGTAACGATGATTTAGTCATGTCATGTTAATGTCTTTTAATGTTTTAGATCCAGTTAATCCTATTTGAAAGGGTTGGTCTTTCAATGTTTCAGATCAGTTTGAGAAGCGCCACTTCCTGGAAAATGAGATGGTCTTTTATGTTTCAGCTCGAGTTGTGACGCACCACTTCATATAATGAGTTGGTCTCTAATGTTTCAGGTCCAGTTTTGAGCACCACTTCATATTATGAGTTTGTCTCTAATGTGTCAGTTCCAGTTGTGAGCACTGCTTCATGTAATGAGTTGATCTCTAATGTTTCAGGTCCAGTTGTGAGCACCACTTCATATTAGATTTTCACAAATGTTCCAGGTCGTTGTGAACACTACTTCATATAATCAGTTGGTCTCTAATGTTTCAGGTCAAGTTGGGAGAACCACTTCGTATAATGAGTTTGTCTCTAATGGTTCAGGTCCAGTTTTGAGCACCACTTCATATAATCAGTTGGTCTCTAATGTTTCAGGTCCATTTGGGAGCACCACTTCGTATAATGAGTTTGTCTCTAATGTTTCAGGTTCAGTTTTGAGCACCACTTCATATTATGAGTTTGTCTCTAATGTTTCAGTTCCAGTTGTGAGCACTGCTTCATGTAATGAGTTGGTCTCCAATGTTTCAGATCCAGTTGTGAGCATCACCTCATGTAAGGAGTTGATCTCTAGTGTTTAAGGTCCAGTTGTGAGCACCACTTCATATGATGCTTTGTTCTCATATGTTTCAGGTCAAGTTGTGACGCGCAACTTCATATAATGAGTTGTTCTCATATGTTTCACGTCCAGTGGTAAGCACCACTTCAGATAATGAGTTGTTCTCATATGTTTCAGGTCCAGTAGTAAGCACCACTTCAGATAATGAGTTGTTCTCATATAGTTCAGGTCCAGTGGTAAACACCACTTCAGATAATGAGGTGTTCTCATATGTTTCAGGTCCAGTGGTAAGCACCACTTCAGATAATGAGTTGGTCTCCAATGTTTCAGATCCAGTTGTGAGCATCACCTCATGTAAGGAGTTGATCTCTAGTGTTTAAGGTCCAAATGTGAGCACCACTTCATATGATGCTTTGTTCTCATATGTTTCAAATCCAGTTGTGACGCGCAACTTCATATAATGAGTTGTTCTCATATGTTTCACGTCCAGTGGTAAGCACCACTTCAGATAATGAGTTGTTCTCATATGTTTCAGGTCCAGTGGTAAGCACCACTTCAGATAATGAGTTGTTCTCATATGTTTCAGGTCCAGTGGTAAGCACCACTTCAGATAATGAGTTGTTCTCATATGTTTCAGATCCAGTTATGACGCGCCAGTTCTTAGTGGTATGAGCTGGGTTTTATGATTTATGTCCAATTGAGATGCGTCACTTTGGCAAAGCATATAGTTTTTCCAGACAGAATCTTTTTCTCAATATTTTGGTGTAAACTCGGTGCTACTTTAACTCCATATAGTTTCTACAGATTCGGTGACTTTGATTGAATGAAAGCATGTCCTTTTACAATTGAACGTTATACCTAGACGACCAAGGTGCCTGGACATGGGTTACACATTGCAACTGTCCGTGGTCATGTGGGCTCCATTCTGAGAAAGCCATGCTATGCTGGACTTTCTCTGTGAAGAATGTGGTCAGTAGATATAGGGGTGTGTTTTGCTGGTCCGAATGTTCCGAGTAGTAGGGAAAGTATAACCTTCCGCATTCGTGGTGAAGTGTAAGAATGAGTTGCGGGTGCTGTCCACACCCAATGATACCCCAGTTACCGTAGAAAGGCAGTTGTAGTGTCAGCTGAGGTCGTCTGGAAGTCTGATCTCTAGAGCACATATACTGATATATATTTCAAAGCTCTAAGCTTTAGGTTAAAATGAAGAGATACACTGTCTCCGTTTGACTGTTGTAGAGCTTTGTAACGATTTGCGTGTCACTACCAAAGGATCATTGTGAAAACCAGATCAAGACTCTACAGTCTATATTGAAATGCACCACCTCCAGTAACGATGATTTAGTCATGTCATGTTAATGTCTTTTAATGTTTTAGATCCAGTTAATCCTATTTGAAAGGGTTGGTCTTTCAATGTTTCAGATCAGTTTGAGAAGCGCCACTTCCTGGAAAATGAGATGGTCTTTTATGTTTCAGCTCGAGTTGTGACGCACCACTTCATATAATGAGTTGGTCTCTAATGTTTCAGGTCCAGTTTTGAGCACCACTTCATATTATGAGTTTGTCGCTAATGTTTCAGTTCCAGTTGTGAGCACTGCTTCATGTAATGAGTTGATCTCTAATGTTTCAGGTCCAGTTGTGAGCACCACTTCATATTAGATTTTCACAAATGTTTCAGGTCGTTGTGAACACTACTTCATATAATCAGTTGGTCTCTAATGTTTCAGGTCAAGTTGGGAGAACCACTTCGTATAATGAGTTTGTCTCTAATGGTTCAGGTCCAGTTTTGAGCACCACTTCATATAATCAGTTGGTCTCTAATGTTTCAGGTCCATTTGGGAGCACCACTTCGTATAATGAGTTTGTCTCTAATGTTTCAGGTTCAGTTTTGAGCACCACTTCATATTATGAGTTTGTCTCTAATGTTTCAGTTCCAGTTGTGAGCACTGCTTCATGTAATGAGTTGGTCTCCAATGTTTCAGATCCAGTTGTGAGCATCACCTCATGTAAGGAGTTGATCTCTAGTGTTTAAGGTCCAGTTGTGAGCACCACTTCATATGATGCTTTGTTCTCATATGTTTCAGGTCCAGTTGTGACGCGCAACTTCATATAATGAGTTGTTCTCATATGTTTCACGTCCAGTGGTAAGCACCACTTCAGATAATGAGTTGTTCTCATATGTTTCAGGTCCAGTGGTAAGCACCACTTCAGATAATGAGTTGTTCTCATATGTTTCAGGTCCAGTGGTAAGCACCACTTCAGATAATGAGTTGTTCTCATATGTTTCAGATCCAGTTATGACGCGCCAGTTCTTATACTGAGTTTATCTCTAATGTTTCAGGTCCAGCTGTGAGCACCACTTCATATAATGAGTTGGTCTCCAATGTTTCAGATCCAGTTGTGAGCATCACCTCATGTAAGGAGTTGATCTCTAGTGTTTAAGGTCCAGTTGTGAGCACACCTTCATATGATGCTTTATTCTCATATGTTTCACGTCCAGTTGTGACGCGCAACTTCATATAATGAGTTGTTCTCATATGTTTCAGGTCCAGTGGTAAGCACCACTTCAGATAATGAGTTGTTCTCATATGTTTCAGGTCCAGTAGTAAGCACCACTTCAGATAATGAGTTGTTCTCATATGTTTCAGGTCCAGTGGTAAACACCACTTCAGATAATGAGGTCTTTTCATATGTTTCAGGTCCAGTGGTAAGCACCACTTCAGATAATGAGTTGGTCTCCAATGTTTCAGATCCAGTTGTGAGCATCACCTCATGTAAGGAGTTGATCTCTAGTGTTTAAGGTCCAGTTGTGAGCACCACTTCATATGATCTTTTGTTCTCATATGTTTCAGGTCCAGTTGTTACGCGCAACTTCATATAATGAGTTGTTCTCATATGTTTCAGGTCCAGTGGTAAGCACCACTTCAGATAATTAGTTGTTCTCATGTTTCAGATCCAGTTATGACGCGCCAGTTCTTACTGGTATGAGCTGGGTTTTATGATTTATGTCCAATTGAGATGCGTCACTTTGGCAAAGCATATAGTTTTTCCAGACAGAATCTTTTTCTCAATATTTTGGTGTAAACTCGGTGCTACTTTAACTCCATATAGTTTCTACAGATTCGGTGACTTTGACTGAATGTAAGCATGTCCTTTTACAATTGAACGTTATACCTAGACGACCAAGGTGCCTGGACATGGGTTACACATTGCAACTGTCCGTGGTCATGTGGGCCCCATTCTGAGAAAGCCATGCTATGCTGGACTTTCTCTGTGAAGAATGTGGTCAGTAGATATAGGGGTGTATTTTGCTGGTCCGAATGTTCCGAGTAGTAGAGAAAGTATAACCTTCCGCATTCATGGTGAAGTGTAAGAATGAGTTGCGGGTGCTGTCCACACCCAATGATACCCCAGTTACCGTAGAAAGGCAGTTGTAGTGTCAGCTGAGGTCGTCTGGAAGTCTGATCTCTAGAGCACATATACTGATATATATTTCAAAGCTCTAAGCTTTAGGTTAAAATGAAGAGATACGCTGTCTCCGTTTGACTGTTGTAGAGCTTTGTAACGATTTGCGTGTCACTACCAAAGGATCATTGTGAAAACCAAATCAAGACTCTACAGTCTATATTGAAATGTATCACCTCCAGTAACGATGATTTAGTCATGTCATGTTAATGTCTTTTAATGTTTTAGATCCAGTTAATCCTATTTGAAAGGGTTGGTCTTTCAATGTTTCAGATCAGTTTGAGAAGCGCCACTTCCTGGAAAATGAGATGGTCTTTTATGTTTCAGCTCCAGTTGTGACGCATTACTTCATACAATGAGTTGGTCTCTAATATTTCAGGTCCAGTTGTGAGCACCACTTCGTATTATGAGTTTGTCTCTATTGTTTCAGTTCCAGTTGTGAGCACTGCTTCATGTAATGAGTTGATCTCTAATGTTTCAGGTCCAGTTGTGAGCACCACTCTATATAACGAGTATGTCTCTTATGTTTCATCTCCAGTTGTGAGTTACCGCTTCATAACACCCGTGTAGGCCCGGGGTAGAATAGGTCTTCAGCAACCCATACTTGCCATAAAAGGCGACTTTGCTTGTCGTAAGAGGCGACTAACGGGATTGAGTGGTCAGACTCGCTGGTCATGATGCCGATCACTGGATTGTCTGGTCCAGACTCGATTATTTACAGACCGCCATCATATAGTTGGAATATTGCTGTGTGTGGAGTTAAACAACAAATAAACAAACACTTCATATAACGAGTTTATCTCTAATGTTTCAGGTCCAGCTGTGAGCACCACTTCATATAATGAGTTGGTCTCCAATGTTTCAGATCCAGTTGTGAGCATCACCTCATGTAAGGAGTTGATCTCTAGTGTTTAAGGTCCAGTTGTGAGCACCACTTCATATGATGCTTTGTTCTCATATGTTTCAAATCCAGTTGTGACGCGCCACTTCATATAATGAGTTGTTCTCATATGTTTCAGGTCCAGTGGTAAGCACCACTTCAGATAATGAGTTGTTCTCATATGTTTCAGGTCCAGTAGTAAGCACCACTTCAGATAATGAGTTGTTCTCATATGGTTCAGGTCCAGTGGTAAACACCACTTCAGATAATGAGGTGTTCTCATATGTTTCAGGTCCAGTGGTAAGCACCACTTCAGATAATGAGTTGGTCTCCAATGTTTCAGATCCAGTTGTGAGCATCACCTCATGTAAGGAGTTGATCTCTAGTGTTTAAGGTCCAAGTGTGAGCACCACTTCATATGATGCTTTGTTCTCATATGTTTCAAATCCAGTTGTGACGCGCAACTTCATATAATGAGTTGTTCTCATATGTTTCACGTCCAGTGGTAGGCACCACTTCAGATAATGAGTTGTTCTCATATGTTTCAGGTCCAGTGGTAAGCACCACTTCAGATAATGAGTTGTTCTCATATGTTTCAGGTCCAGTGGTAAGCACCACTTCAGATAATGAGTTGTTCTCATATGTTTCAGATCCAGTTATGACGCGCCAGTTCTTACTGGTATGAGCTGGGTTTTATGATTTATGTCCAATTGAGATGCGTCACTTTGGCAAAGCATACAGTTTTTCCAGACAGAATCTTTTTCTCAATATTTTGGTGTAAACTCGGTGCTACTTTAACTCCATATAGTTTCTACAGATTCGGTGACTTTGACTGAATGTAAGCATGTCCTTTTACAATTGAACGTTATACCTAGACGACCAAGGTGCCTGGACATGGGTTACACATTGCAACTGTCCGTGGTCATGTGGGCTCCATTCTGAGAAAGCCATGCTATGCTGGACTTTCTCTGTGAAGAATGTGGTCAGTAGATATAGGGGTGTATTTTGCTGGTCCGAATGTTCCGAGTAGTAGGGAAAGTATAACCTTCCGCATTCATGGTGAAGTGTAAGAATGAGTTGCGGGTGCTGTCCACACCCAATGATACCCCAGTTACCGTAGAAAGGCAGTTGTAGTGTCAGCTGAGGTCGTCTGGAAGTCTGATCTCTAGAGCACATATACTGATATATATTTCAAAGCTCTAAGCTTTAGGTTAAAATGAAGAGATACGCTGTCTCCGTTTGACTGTTGTAGAGCTTTGTAACGATTTGCGTGTCACTACCAAAGGATCATTGTGAAAACCAAATCAAGACTCTACAGTCTATATTGAAATGTATCACCTCCAGTAACGATGATTTAGTCATGTCATGTTAATGTCTTTTAATGTTTTAGATCCAGTTAATCCTATTTTAAAGGGTTGGTCTTTCAATGTTTCAGATCAGTTTGAGAAGCGCCACTTCCTGGAAAATGAGATGGTCTTTTATGTTTCAGCTCCAGTTGTGACGCATTACTTCATACAATGAGTTGGTCTCTAATATTTCAGGTCCAGTTGTGAGCACCACTTCATATTATGAGTTTGTCTCTATTGTTTCAGTTCCAGTTGTGAGCACTGCTTCATGTAATGAGTTGATCTCTAATGTTTCAGGTCCAGTTGTGAGCACCACTCTATATAACGAGTATGTCTCTTATGTTTCATCTCCAGTTGTGAGTTACCGCTTCATAACACCCGTGTAGACCCGGGGTAGAATAGGTCTTCAGCAACCCATACTTGCCATAAAAGGCGACTTTGCTTGTCGTAAGAGGCGACTTACGGGATTGAGTGGTCAGACTCGCTGGTCATGATGCCGATCACTGGATTGTCTGGTCCAGACTCGATTATTTACAGACCGCCATCATATAGTTGGAATATTACTGTGTGTGGAGTTAAACAACAAATAAACAAACACTTCATATAACGAGTTGGTCTCTAATGTTTCAGGTCAAGTTGTCAGGTTCACTTCATATTAGTTGGTCTCTGATGTTTCAGGTCCAGTTGTGAGCACCACTTCTTATACTGAGTTTATCTCTAATGTTTCAGGTCCAGCTGTGAGCACCACTTCATATAATGAGTTGGTCTCCAATGTTCAGATCCAGTTGTGAGCATCACCTCATGTAAGGAGTTGATCTCTAGTGTTTAAGGTCCAGTTGTGAGCACCACTTCATATGATGCTTTGTTCTCATATGTTTCAAATCCAGTTGTGACGCGCCACTTCATATAATGAGTTGTTCTCATATGTTTCACGTCCAGTGGTAAGCACCACTTCAGATAATGAGTTGTTCTCATATGTTTCAGGTCCAGTGGTAAGCACCACTTCAGATAATGAGTTGTTCTCATATGTTTCAGATCCAGTTATGACGCGCTAGTTCTTACTGGTATGAGCTGGGTTTTATGATTTATGTCCAATTGAGATGCGTCACTTTGGCAAAGCATACAGTTTTTCCAGACAGAATCTTTTTCTCAATATTTTGGTGTAAACTCGGTGCTACTTTAACTCCATATAGTTCTCTACAGATTCGGTGACTTTGACTGAATGTAAGCATGTCCTTTTACAATTGAACGTTATACCTAGACGACCAAGGTGCCTGGACATGGGTTACACATTGCAACTGTCCGTGGTCATGTGGGCTCCATTCTGAGAAAGCCATGCTATGCTGGACTTTCTCTGTGAAGAATGTGGTCAGTAGATATAGGGGTGTATTTTGCTGGTCCGAATGTTCCGAGTAGTAGAGAAAGTATAACCTTCCGCATTCATGGTGAAGTGTAAGAATGAGTTGCGGGTGCTGTCCACACCCAATGATACCCCAGTTACCGTAGAAAGGCAGTTGTAGTGTCAGCTGAGGTCGTCTGGAAGTCTGATCTCTAGAGCACATATACTGATATATATTTCAAAGCTCTAAGCTTTAGGTTAAAATGAAGAGATACGCTGTCTCCGTTTGACTGTTGTAGAGCTTTGTAACGATTTGCGTGTCACTACCAAAGGATCATTGTGAAAACCAAATCAAGACTCTACAGTCTATATTGAAATGTATCACCTCCAGTAACGATGATTTAGTCATGTCATGTTAATGTCTTTTAATGTTTTAGATCCAGTTAATCCTATTTGAAAGGGTTGGTCTTTCAATGTTTCAGATCAGTTTGAGAAGCGCCACTTCCTGGAAAATGAGATGGTCTTTTATGTTTCAGCTCCAGTTGTGACGCATTACTTCATACAATGAGTTGGTCTCTAATATTTCAGGTCCAGTTGTGAGCACCACTTCATATTATGAGTTTGTCTCTATTGTTTCAGTTCCAGTTGTGAGCACTGCTTCATGTAATGAGTTGATCTCTAATGTTTCAGGTCCAGTTGTGAGCACCACTCTATATAACGAGTATGTCTCTTATGTTTCATCTCCAGTTGTGAGTTACCGCTTCATAACACCCGTGTAGGCCCGGGGTAGAATAGGTCTTCAGCAACCCATACTTGCCATAAAAGGCGACTTTGCTTGTCGTAAGAGGCGACTAACGGGATTGAGTGGTCAGACTCGCTGGTCATGATGCCGATCACTGGATTGTCTGGTCCAGACTCGATTATTTACAGACCGCCATCATATAGTTGGAATATTGCTGTGTGTGGAGTTAAACAACAAATAAACAAACACTTCATATAACGAGTTGGTCTCTAATGTTTCAGGTCAAGTTGTCAGGTTCACTTCATATTAGTTGGTCTCTGATGTTTCAGGTCCAGTTGTGAGCACCACTTCTTATACTGAGTTTATCTCTAATGTTTCAGGTCCAGCTGTGAGCACCACTTCATATAATGAGTTGGTCTCCAATGTTTCAGATCCAGTTGTGAGCATCACCTCATGTAAGGAGTTGATCTCTAGTGTTTAAGGTCCAGTTGTGGGCTGAGGTCGTCTGGAAGTCTGATGTCTAGAGCACATATACTGATATATATTTCAAAGCTCTAAGCTTTAGGTTAAAATGAAGAGATACGCTGTCTCCGTTTGACTGTTGTAGAGGTTTGTAACGATTTGCGTGTCACTACCAAAGGATCATTGTGAAAACCAAATCAAGACTCTACAGTCTATATTGAAATGTATCACCTCCAGTAACGATGATTTAGTCATGTCATGTTAATGTCTTTTAATGTTTTAGATCCAGTTAATCCTATTTTAAAGGGTTGGTCTTTCAATGTTTCAGATCAGTTTGAGAAGCGCCACTTCCTGGAAAATGAGATGGTCTTTTATGTTTCAGCTCCAGTTGTGAACCACTACTTCATATAATGAGTTGGTCTCTAATATTTCAGGTCCAGTTGTGAGCACCACTTCATATTATGAGTTTGTCTCTAATGTTTCAGTTCCAGTTCTGAGCACTGCTTCATGTAATGAGTTGATCTCTAATGTTTCAGGTCCAATTGTGAGCACCACTCTATATAACGAGTATGTCTCTTATGTTTCATTTCCAGTTGTGAGTTACCGCTTCATAACACCCGTGTAGGCCCGGGGTAGAATAGGTCTTCAGCAACCCATACTTGCCATAAAAGGCGACTTTGCTTGTCGTAGGAGGCGACTAACGGGATTGAGTAGTCAGACTCGCTGGTCATGATGCCGATCACTGGATTGTCTGGTCCAGACTCGATTATTTACAGACCGCCATCATATAGTTGGAATATTGCTGTGTGTGGAGTTAAACAACAAATAAACAAACACTTCATATAACGAGTTGGTCTCTAATGTTTCAGGTCCAGTTGTCAGGTTCACTTCATATTAGTTGGTCTCTGATGTTTCAGGTCCAGTTGTGAGCACCACTTCTTATACTGAGTTTATCTCTAATGTTTCAGGTCCAGCTGTGAGCACCACTTCATATAATGAGTTGGTCTCCAATGTTCAGATCCAGTTGTGAGCATCACCTCATGTAAGGAGTTGATCTCTAGTGTTTAAGGTCCAGTTGTGAGCACCACTTCATATGATGCTTTGTTCTCATATGTTTCAGGTCCAGTTGTGACGCGCCACTTCATATAATGAGTTGTTCTCATATGTTTCACGTCCAGTGGTAAGCACCACTTTAGATAATGAGTTGTTCTCATATGTTTCAGGTCCAGTAGTAAGCACCACTTCATATAATGAGTTGTTCTCATATGTTTCGGGTCCAGTAGTAAGCACCACTTCCGATAATGAGTTGTTCTCATATGTTTCAGGTCCAGTTGTGACGCGCCACTTCATATAATGAGTTGTTCTCATATGTTTCACGTCCAGTGGTAAGCACCACTTCAGATAATGAGTTGTTCTCATATGTTTCACGTCCAGTGGTAAGCACCACTTCAGATAATGAGTTGTTCTCATATGTTTCAGGTCCAGTGGTAAGCACCACTTCAGATAATGAGTTGTTCTCATATGTTTCAGATCCAGTTATGACGCACCAGTTCTTACTGGTATGAGCTGGGTTTTATGATTTATGTCCAATTGAGATGCGTCACTTTGGGAAAGCATACAGTTTTTCCAGACAGAATCTTTTTCTCAATATTTTGGTGTAAACTCGGTGCTACTTTTACTCCATATAGTTTCTACAGATTCGGTGACTTTGACTGAATGTAAGCATGTCCTTTTACAATCGAACGTTATACCTAGACGACCAAGGTGCCTGGACATGGGTTACACATTGCAACTGTCCGTGGTCATGTGGGCTCCATTCTGAGAAAGCCATGCTATGCTGGACTTTCTCTGTGAAGAATGTGGTCAGTAGATATAGGGGTGTATTTTGCTGGTCCGAATGTTCCGAGTAGTAGGGAAAGTATAACCTTCCGCATTCATGGTGAAGTGTAAGAATGAGTTGCGGGTGCTGTCCACACCCAATGATACCCCAGTTACCGTAGAAAGGCAGTTGTAGTGTCAGCTGAGGTCGTCTGGAAGTCTGATCTCTAGAGCACATATAATGATATATATTTCAAAGCACTAAGCTTTAGGTTAAAATGAAGAGATACGCTGTTTCCGTTTGACCATTAATTTAGCACAGTAGTCAGTGCAAATTTGGTGTTGCTGACCTCTGTAGTGTGTACCCGGTCCAGCATGTATCTTTTGTAGAGGTTTATAACGATTTGCGGATCACAACCAAAGGATCATTGTGAAAACCTAATCAAGACTCTATAGTCCAGATTGAAATGTACCACCTCCAGTAACGCTGATTTAGTCATGTTAATGTCTTTTAATGTTTGATCACTTCCTGGAAAATGAGTTGGTCTCTTATGTTTCAGCTCCAGTTGTGATGCACGACTTTATATTAGTTGGTCTCTAATGTTTCAGGTCCAGTTGTGAGCACCATTTCATATTAGTTGGTCTCTAATGTTTCAGGCCTAGTTGTGAGCACGACTTCATATAATGAGTTGGTCTCTAATGATTCAGGCCCAGTTGTGAGCACCACTTCATATTAGTTGGTCTCTAATATTTCAGGCCTAGTTGTGAGCACCACTTCATATTTGTTGGTCTCCAATCTTTCAGGTCCAGTTGTGAGCACCACTTCATATAACGAGTTGGTCTCTAATGTTTCAGGTCCAGTTGCGAGCACCACTTCATATCAGTTGGTCTCCAATGTTTCAGGTCTAGTTGTGAGCACCACTTCATATAAGTTGGTCTCTAATGTTTCAGGTCTAGTTGTGAGCACCACTTCATATTTGTTGGTCTCCAATCTTTCAGCTCCAGTTGTGAGCACCACTTCATATAACGAGTTGGTCTCTAATCTTTCAGGTCCAGTTGCGAGCCCTACTTCATATAATGAGTTGGTCTCTTATGGTTGATCTCCAGTTGTGAGCATCACTTCATATACGTTGGTCTCTAATGTTTGATCTCCAGTTGTGAGCACCACTTCATATTAGTTGGTCTGTAATGTTTCAGGTCCAGTTTAGATGCACCACCTCATGTAATGAGTTGGTCTCTAATGTTTCAGGTCCAGTTGTCAGCACCACTTCATATAATGAGTTGGTCTCTCGTGTTTCAGGTCAAGTTGTCAGCACCACATCATATTAGTTGGTATCCAATGTTTGATCGCCAGTTGCGAGCACCACTTCATATTAGTTGATCTCTAATGTTTGATGTCCAGTTGTGAGCACAAATTCATATAATGAGTTGGTCTCTGATGTTTCAGGTCCAGTTGTAAGCACCAAATCATATAATGAGATGGTTTCTTATGTTTTAGGTCCAGTTGTGAGCACCACTTCATATTAGTTGGTCTCCAATGTTTCAGTTCCAGTTGTGATGTGCCACTTTATCCAGACAGAATCTTTTTTTATTATGACGGTTAACCCTGGGGTAACATCAACTCCATATAGTTGAGATATAGTCACAGTGACTTTGCACTTTGAATGTTTCAGATCCAGTTGTGACGCGCCACTTATATGACTCGGTCTCTAATGTTTCAGCTCCAGTTATGATACGTTACTTATAATGAGTATGTTTCTAACGTTTTAGCTCAAGTTGTGACGCGCCATTTCATATAATGAGTTCGTCTCTAACTATAGCTACAGTTGTGACTCGACACGTCATATAATGAGTTAGTCTTTAATGCTTGAGCTCCAGTTAGACTGGCGGCAAGTCGCATATGACTAGAATACTGCTGAGTGCGGCGTTAAACAACAAACAAAGAAGTATTGATCATTAATCATAATTTTTCACCGTGCTTTTGGTGTCGTCGCTGGCTCGTCTAGCGTAAGGGCCAGCGCAGAACCATTGACTGGAATGCTGAGAACACCACTACCCATGGCAAAAAGCTTTAAAATTACTCCAACATTTGAGAGAATTACCCTGTCGCATCGCATCACGCATTCATGCAAGTCATACATAGCCATTAATAATTGTAGCCAGTGACAGTCTGAGGTAACAATGAGCAAGCCTTCAAGCCTCCGACTGAAATATTTGCTATTTTATGTTATTTGGATGCAAGTTTTGACGTTTATATAATTCCAAAGACAATGGATCATTTTGATAAGTCAAGTGTCCTTCAATGCAAGTTTTACAATTTCGTACAAACAATACTATTTTGTCCGTAGTAACGGGTCGTGGCAGAATGTTCCTTTGATTGAGACTCTGCCCGAATTGTGACTCGCGTACAAGGGGAAATGAATATCATTATGTTCCAGTATACTTGTTTTAGATTTGAAAGAAAATTGTTACCAAACAATTGTCGTAAAAATCCCAACTTTTATAAACTCCGATGCTTATTCACAACTACTGATAGTTGATCACTCATTCGTTTAAGTAAGTATATTGGTTGCATATTTCAGAAGTTAATTTTGTTGTTGTTGTATAATGCCGCACTCAGCAATATTGCAGCTATATGACGGCGGCCAGTAAATAATCGAGTCTGGACCAGACAATCCACTGATTGACATCATGAGCAGCGATCCAAGCAATTGGGATCGATGACATGCATCAACCAAGTCAGCGAGTCTGACCACCCGATCCTGTTAGTAGTCGCCTTTAACGACAAGCACAGTCGCCTTTTACGGCAAGTATATATGATACTGTGATGTTGTTGTGTTAGATGTAAATAATATAACGTAGCTGTAGTTTCGAAAGATAATCCAGTAATAAAACACTTACAGAACAATAATCATCTTTAATGTTAATTATATCATGTATGCTATTTCTCATATCACTTTAATACATTGTAATTTGTATGTGCTTGTTTGCCAATCCCTCCACTTTATGGAAATAAATATGTTAATATCATAAAGAACTGGAACTTGGTAACACATGGGTAGTTGGCCGACTATAGTCTATTCTGGCGAAAGGGGCCCCGGCGAGACTCATGTCAGCCGGTTATCTATTAGTGTCGCTGATACGCTGAGTGAACACAGGCTATACTGACTATAGATTCATTTATTTTAGTGAGTGAGTCTATTCAATTTGAGTATAAGTACAAGATAATTATAGACTATTGCATAGCAAAGCAATATGGCAAACGCTCAAGTGAGTGAGTGAGTATGGTTTTACGCCGCTTTTAGCAATATTCCAGTTATATCAAGGCGGGGGACACCTGAGTGAGTGAGTTGGGTTTGACGCCGCTTTTGACATTATTCCAGTTATATCACGGTGTGTCAGCTTAATGTAGAAGGAGAGCCCGAAGTGATGCAGGTCTCAGACGTTTACCTCTTCGGTGAAACCCACAAGCACGGGTATGGTGCTGACAAACTTAGAAACGTAATCGGGGCGAACCGGGATTCGAACCCACAATCATAGGTTTCTGGGGTACCCAAGGGACGCAACTCTGCACAGCGAATCGCCGCGCCTTAGACGATTGGGCCACCCGTGCCCCCGAGAGCAATCTCATTAAAATCAGATCTTAGTTCTCGCTACCGCAAAACAAAGATCTGAGGACATCCTATTACGGGTCACGTCAGAACGACCGTCCTCGAATTTTGACCGACCAATGAAATGACTGACAAGAAATCGACATTAGCCAATCAGAAGGCAGCTTTCTCGAACTTTGCGACACTAGTCGAAACATATTTTGACGTATTCTCGATTAAAAAAAATAAAACTGATAAGAAGAACACTCTGGAATGGCCTATAGATGGCCCAGATTGTATGGATATAATCATAAAACCCGTAACTGTCGTTCGGAATACCCCGTGTCAAATATTTCGTGATTGCATGATTAGAAAACACGTTCCGACTGTCACTTTCATGATCTGGTAAGCGACGCACTGATTGGTCGGATGAAAGGTCGTTCTGACGCGACCCCTAATGGGATGTCCTCAGATCTTTGTTTGGCGGTAGTGAGTACAAAGATCTGATTTTAATGAGATTGCCCCGAGGGACACCAGAAATGGGCTTCACGCATTGCACCCATGTGGGGAATCGAACGCGGGCCTTCGGCGAATAAACACACAAGTGCCTCGCTGTATTCCAAACAATCTTTGGGGGCAGTATTTGGTCTACTCCTGCTACAAATTTAGTTTCAAGTCAAGAAACGGAGACAAAATCCACTGGCGCTGTTGTCTGAGATCATGCCGTTCCAGAATGGTAGCCGTAATTCTGAAAGAAGAAAATGTCTTACAGCATCGTGCCAAAAGAGAGTAAAGTTGTTTAAATTCCTATATATTTCAAGTAATTACATCTGCATTTGCTGAATTTTCCTGGTTCCGTTTTTCACCAATTTCCCAGACAAAAAAAAGTTACAAGCAGATTAAAAGAGTTAATTTTGTGACTTTAAACAGTAAAACAAATGCACTCAAGACGAGAAATGTCAATATCGGGTGTTTTAGAAATAGGTAACTTGTTCCGATATCAATATTGTCAAGATTGTTTGTAAAACGTAATGAATTTAATGAATTGCAAATTACGTACGCATTACGCAAATGATTACACATCATGTCACTCTTTGGCTTCCATACATATTTTATTTTATCAAGGAGGGTCCACTTTTCGATATAAGTTTTCACATACTTATATTTCTAATAATTGTAACAATGTTGGACGAATTTATAAAAGACAGGAATATGGTTATCGGTCGTGTTTAACACACATGTTCTCTGCTGGTGCGGCCGTAGTTACATAGCAGACGACGCTACACAATTTATGGTTGATGGGCATATAAGAAGTATATTGGAAGCCAACTGCTGTTATTTTCATCATTATTAATAACATTTTAAAATAAATGTGTATTTGTCCACTTACCATGAAATAATGCGGCTCCTTTATCGTTGTTTTTTTCTGAATATTTTCCAAGGCACTAGCAGGATCACTACGAATTATCTCCCTTTGCGAGCTCTTCTTGATGTACGGCGCCCCGTAGATGGCATATTCTCCTCGTTGGTTTTTATCTTTTATGATGCGGGAATTAACCATTTTCCCGAAGGTTGATTTTGGTAGACTTTTTAATACAAACTCAAATACATTCAATTAAAAGGAAACAGTCGTAAAATATTCTGTTGCAATTTTCTTGAGGTTAAATTACAGAATGACCAGACTAATACAAGGTAACAATTCAAACCCAATTATTTTCATTTGTGGAAAAGGTTTCAAGCCGCAGAGGTCTACAAGCACAGATATGGCTACTGATCCCGGTTGACCAGGCCTAGTGCCCTCGCAAAATTATGTCGAAATTTATATCTCCAAAGTTGCAAAAACTTATAAAATGCCTTCGTCACAGTTAGACACTGATTTTCAGTATATTTGACTGTTCTTTTGATAACGATAGCAATTATCCCTGTAGTTTATCCAGGTTCCCGATGGTTAATTCTGACTCGATCGCCGAATGACGAGGGCGACGCCATGTTTGTTTATAAACAGTGAAAGAAGTCCCTACTTGACCTTTGATATTTGCATCTCTATCCACATATGACCCATTATATGATAAATATATATATATCCCCTAACATAAAACGACTGCTTTTACCATTTAATGTCTTGAACAGATAAACAATTAAAAAAAATTCATAAATTGTTTGTGACTGACGCACTCCTGGCGAATCGTTAGATATCACTGTTCTGTATATTAAACGACATAAAAAAAAACAATTCCAAGACAAAGATAATTCTTCTAGAAAGGTGTGCATATATATTACCGAAAAATATTATCCATTTTGTTTAGGTAATATATTCAGTTTTAGTTATAAAATACATTGAAACGGCTATTCATGGACATTGTTTATATGAACTTATGATATTGACTATTACACGCCAAAGAAATACGTACATGATACAGTTGCATTTACATTTCATCTTGTAACACTTGTCCAAAGGAAAGAAATATCGTATAAGACACTATAAGCTTATCAATTTCTTACGTAAACAATGTCTATACAAACACGATAGTATCAAAGGTTCGGACATGTTGTGGCCTATAATCTACGTACGATATCATATTGAACATTGACAAATATCCAAAGTGAAATTAATTGTGTGAAAAAATGAATAAAAGATATGCAAATTCTACTTCATAACTGAAACTGTAAACAGCAGGATACAATGGTCGTGTGTGCTTTCATTGAACATGTTCAGGGCGGTCGGGTAGCCTAGTGGTTAAATCGTTCGCTCGTCACGCCGAAGACCATGGGTACAATGTGTGAAGCCCATTTCTGGTGTCCGTCGCCGTGATATTGCTGGAATAATGCTAAAAGCGGTGTACAACCATACAAACTCACTCATTGAACATGTTCAAGGATGGGCCTACCTTTAGAATACAGTACCAAAAACTTTTCAAACACGTGACAATACCCTATGACGTAATTTGTAGTATTCCGTTGCCAGTCACACCGGCGAAACAAGGCCCTGTGACTTCAGGGATAATCGAGTGTGCATAAGCTCCTCTCAGTGATCTGATGTTATTGAACACGCCCAGCGGTGTGGAGAGTTTTGAATATTTGTTTACTGAACATAGCCTGCAGCGGCGCATTCTATAGCAAGCGCTAGTTTACAAAGGCACTTTTACTTTTACGTATTTTTTATTTCGTTTTTATCGTAATTCAAGTGGCTAAAGTTGTTATAAATGGGAACTTATATACCTATATTATTTTTTCGATTCATAAATTTTCATTACTATGCACATTATACTATGGATATTATATTGGCGCTGAACACATCCAAATGTCGCTAGTGTTAGGGTAGGTTACCCCGAACTCTATCCTTAGCCCTTGGATCCCCTTTACGATCAATCACCACTTTACGACCATTAGGGTTAGGTGCCCGTTTAGTGGCTATTATAGATTCGTTAGTGGCTCCTAATAGTAAAAAAGTAAAAAGGATGAAATGGTTTTGTGTCGAATACTTTGGCTACTGGAAACTGTCCTGGAATATTCACACAAGCCACTTTCACCGGCTACATGTTTTCAGTACTGAGCCAAAAGTGAACTCACCGTTGTGTCGTCACTGGCCATGCTCATGCCTCCCTCGTTCCTTACTATTGTCCACATCATCCTTACAGTGTTCCCTACCACACTTTCCCGTCACAAAAATAACCCGACAAATTATTAAATACCATGTCGTTCATGCGTACCCGCGAGTTCGACGTCTGATGTCTGACGCCTGGGGCCGTTTTCAGTTCGCGCCATATCGGCTCATTCCTCACCACCCGGTATCATGTAGATTACGGAATGGGACGAGTGTGCCAAATGGCATCGGCATCATTCGTAAGTGTCCGTAGACTAAAGTCACGAGACACCATGCCTACCCGTAACATTCGTAAGTGTCCGTCACCTATTCGACCCTTTTCTTTGAGTTCCGTAAAGTCGTAGGCATGACTAGGTAACTTTGCACTTCGTTTGCAAGTGCGCGTCCGACGGATTCTCACAAAAACTGGTTGCTTGTCTTTGGAGACATGTGACCTACGGCAGAGATCGTCCTCACGAGAAGTTGTGGTCCTGTATTTTAAAGATGCTCCAGACCTTCACCTCAAAGAAATTACCCAAAATGTACACGTATTTGACGTATAACATCACATCGGTGACCAACTTTTACAAAATGGCGTGTTTACTGTCAACAGTACACGGGATTGGACGAGGAGACTTTCGTTGATTCAGAGATCATTTATACATAAATGTGATTTGTAAGTAATCAGAAACATTCTGTAAATCTGTGTACTGTTATTTATTGTCATATTTTTCATTGAAACCAACGGAAATAGTCAGAAATTCCGATAAATACCATTGTCGTTGTGCGTGATTTTGCGTCAGTCATGGCGTTACACAGGACAGCTTTGACAATTTCTGTTGAAAATATCAAATATTTGCAATGTATCTATTTTTATATCCATAATTGCTACGATTCTCTTCCCATGCATATTCTGAAAACGTTGAGCCAATGTATTCCACGAAAAGACAAATGAATAGCTCAAACTAGGAGACAATGCTACACTGTGTAAAATCGGAATTTTGCTTTGTTTACATTTCAAAGAAGTGCAAAGCAGTTTTTCGAGCACAGCGTTCGTTTTCACACCTAATTAATTTTGTTTGATTTCATCTGGACACTTTGTATTGGTGACAAACACGCTATGTCATTTGATTCTAAAATGTATGAGGAATTCAAGGATGTATGTATCTCAGCTGAGTTTCAAATATACCTGATGTTATTGGCGTCTCAAAATCGGCATACGTGAAAGGTGATTTTGTAAACACTATCAAATATGGCGGAAAGTTCACTTCGGCGTTCGTATTTGCGTATTTACTAGGCGATTCTAGGGTTATCGGCGACGTTTTGGAATGATCATTGGTCATTTGATAAATTCCCATGATCACTGATATGCTATTTTGAAATTCATTTATCTGAGTAAATATCCGAAATTTAGATTTCAAAACATGCTGTAAATAACGCCGTGAGTGGTGATTTATTAATTAGTAAAAAATGGCGATAGATTGTCAGAGGACATTTTCAGTAATTTTGCTTGGCCTAAAATGCCATTGAATGATAGCACAGAACAGGGAATGCGTGATGTATTTTGAATTTTATTCGAGAGTTGAAGAGGAGGGACATAGATCTATATGTCCCTCTGGCATCCAGACACATATCTCAAACCTGCACTTACATACGCTTTTTTGAGGAGTGTTCATGGTATGTTCGTTATTGGGACGGTCGGGTAGCCTAGTGGTTAAAGCGATCGCTCGTCACGCCGAAGAACCGGGTTCGATTCCCGACATGGGTACAATGTGTGAAGCCCATTTCTGGTGTCCCCCGCCGTGATATTGCTGGAATATTGCTAAAATCGGCATAAAACCATACTCACTCACTCACTGTTCGTTATTATTTATGTGGTAGCCATTAATTTTCAACTGAACTTCAAATTATCAGTGCCTCAAATTATTATTTAAGAATATAAGCGACGAGTTATCGTCCAATAAAACACTGCAGGGAGAATAAACGAGGGGTGCATTCTCCATTGTTTTTTGCGATGTATCACGTAGCTAACCTATATTTTAGATAAAAACTCTTTCAGATCAGATCAAAACACTGATTGATATTGCCACTGAAACTAGTCCTGTGTTAGAATAGGTCTTCAGCAACCCATGCTTGCCGTAAGAGGCGACTATGCTTGTCGTAAGTGGCGACTTACGGGATTAGGTGGTCAGGCTCGCTGACTTGGTTGATCCATGTCATCGATCCCAATTGCGTGGATCGATGCTCAGGATGTCAATCACTGGAATGTCTGGTCTAGACTCGATTATCCACATGGACTCGAAAATTAATAGAATGGCATCACGGTAACATCCCAGGTACGATGCCTTAACTGGATGACCAAGTATATCAAGGCAGGCAATAAATAGTTAGTGCTTAAGACGACTTGAATGTCGTTATATTATGCATCGAAAATTAATAGAATGGCATCACGGTAACATCCCAGGTACGATGCCTTAACTGGATGACCAAGTATATCAAGGCAGGCAATAAATAGTTAGTGCTTAAGACGACTTGAATGTCGTTATATTATGCATCGAAAATTAATAGAATGGCATCACGGTAACATCCCAGGTATGATGCCTTAACTGGATGACCAAGTATATCAAGGCAGGCAATAAATAGTTAGTGCTTAAGACGACTTGAATGTTGTTATATTATGCATCGAAAATTAATAGAATGGCACCACGGTAACATCCCAGGAACGATGCCTTAACTGGATGACCAAGTATATCAAGGCAGGCAATAAATAGTTAGTGCTTAAGACGACTTGAATGTCGTTATATTATGCATCGAAAAATTAATAGAATGGCATCAAGGTAACATCCCAGGTTTGATGCCTAACTGGATGACCAAGTATATCAAGGCAGGCAATAAATAGTTAGTGCTTAAGATGACTTGAATGTCGTAATATTATGCATCGAAAATTAATAGAATGGCATCACGGTAACATCCCAACTATATAACACTGTGAGATTCAATGATTTCTTGAAGAAACATCCCTGTTCCTTTGTCTGTCATTTTCATGCATCTGTGATACCATTGTGTTGTTGTTGGTTTGTGGTTTGTTTAACGCCGCACCCATCAATATTCCCATTGTACCCATGTCGGGAATCGAACCCGGGTCTTCGGCGTGACGAGCGAACGCTTTAACCACTAGGCTACCCAACCGCCCCTGTCACCTCGTGAGGCTCCTGGGTTTTCGAAATATAGGTCAACAGTAATCAAAATGGATCGAGTGGTCAGGCTCGCTGACTTGGTTGGTTGGTTGGTTGGTTGTTTAACGCCGCACTCAGCAATATTCCAGCTATATGACGGCCGTCTGTAAATAATCGAGTCTGGACCAGACAATCCAGTGATTGACATCATAAGCATCGATCCACGCAATTGGGATACGAAGACATGTATCAACCAAGTCAGCGAGCCTGACCTCCCATCCCGTTAGTCGCCCCTCACGACAAGCATAGTCGCCTTTTATGGCAAGCATGCATATTGGTAGCTAAATATCTATTCTACCCCGGATCATCTCGGGTCGAATTTCTGTATGAATTCTATGAAGTTAAATATAGACAGCTCAGCATCAGAAATTTCAGTGTTACCTGGCGAGAGGATTAGGCGCCCATTGAAAACCTGACCCCCCGTTGAAGCTGCGCCGAGATACCTTTTCTGATAATCTAACACAGGACAAGTACAGGAAGAAATTTAGTTTCAATGCTGAAGACAAAAAACAAAAAACTAAATTGTGTATTTAGAAAGAGTAAAGCTTGTGAAATTGATATTAAATTGAAGAATCGAGGAACACACAAGCTTTTCATAGCCCTCCTGAGAAGGTGTATAGACAGAATAATATGAACTTTTGTTTGTTTGTTGCCGCACTCAGCAAATATTCTAGCTACATGAAGGCGACCGTTAGTCAAGCATGGTCACCTTTTACGGCAAGCATGGGCTGCTGAAGACCTATTCTACCCCGGATCTTCACGGGTCTACTACAACTATATAAGGAACTCCTCACATATAACATAAAGTATTATTACACATAGGAATGTATCACAAAATCAATTAAACTACAGAATCAACATCTGAAAATACTGAAACAATATTAAAAATGTGTTCTATTCAATTGTTTTAATTGCAGTCAACAGCATAGGTTAGCAGCAGTAGAAGATAGGATAAAAAAGATAATAGCTTACTTGTTCTGAAATTTACCGTCCATAATTCATAGTCCCCATGCCCCTTTAGACACACACAATGCCCAGTTTTAGAAAACAAAAAGGCGCAAGTACTGACGTTTTTGCAGCAAATCGTAGCACATGTCACCCTGTTGGTGACGTTAAGATGTATGACATCTGGTAACTCCAAATTATCCCTCGTTTTAATGAGAGTTCTTTGTGCAACAGTGGCGAAACTCAGTCCAATAATACAGAGACCACAGGCGGAAACTAACCCGCAGTGGATCATTTCCTTAGTTGGGCTGCCGTCGTCTTGTTACACAAAGCTTCATCCGAGGTTTTCAATGCACTATCCACGACTGTAACGATATCTCTGTTATCACTACAAACAGAATCGATAAAGAACCCAATAAATATTAAACATACCGCTAAAGGTTTTTGTCACCTTTTTGTAGGCCTTGTCATTATGGATGCAAACACAAACATTACTAATCCATGTGGGAAATGCATACACGATGATATATTTACATACAAAGATATAAAAACGCCATTGTAGAGGGTAATCTGACGACCTGAAGCAGGCGAGTCACTATCGGCAATTGACGGGGCATAAAATGTGTCCAGAAGCTATATCTGTTGACTTTAGTATTGGTATCAATAGCCTGGTATGTCACGTGGCAATGGTTGCTCAGGACGGCGTCATACAGTACAAAGATGCATATCTGCAGCAGTTACAGGTCTCGGTATCAGCTTGCATGTCAGAGTTGCTGACGCAACAGCATCATCAACTGCAACATCCCTATAATGCACAACACGGAGTATGTCCCAAATAGCGACGGAGAGCATCCTGGTTCAACCAAACTGTACTTGAGTGAGTGAGTATGGTTTTACGCCGCTTTTAGCAATATTCCAGCAATATCACGGCGGGGGACACCAGAAATGGGCTTCACACATTGTACCCATGTCGGGAATCGAACCCGAGTCATCAGCGTGACGAGCCAACGCTTTAACCACAAGGCTACCCGACCGTCCCCACAGATCCAAGAACAAGGGAATTCGTTTGTTTAGAACTGAGTTCATATCCGAATAGTAAAGTTTCTAAAATTTAGCTGTTTCTTTAGAAATAGGACTAAATCTAATATCGGTATATTTGCCCCAGTACCAGCTCTAGGCACTAAACTAAAACAAATCTGCATTTGTATACCGATCCGGAAGCTTAGATCTGTAACGCAAATTACTGTTATTAGAAATGCACTTCATCCCATCGGCAGAAATTAGTGAGTGAGTGAGTGAGTTGGGTTTTACGCCGCTTTTAGCAATATTCCAGCAATTTCACCGCGGGGGATACCAGAAATGGGCTTCACACATTGTACCCATGTCGGGATTCGAACCCGGGTCTTCGGCGTGACGGGCAAACGCTTAAATTACTAGGCTACCCCACCGCTCCCTGCATCGTTGCTAACAATTCAAGGTATCAAGAGTAAGTTAATACTCGGAAAATGTGAAAATGTTGTGATGTTTGTGTTGCCTAGGGACAGATATGTAACGGTTTAAATGAAATTGCCTCTGATTGAAATGCAGAAATGTTTTATTTCTTAAATCCAAACATATGCATTATATTCACATATATAAGTTCTTATTTGTAAAAGTCGGTATACATTATATTTTAATTATTGTATCAACATTATGCTAAACTAACCGTTAACTACCCGTGAACGTCTGTAAAATAATCGAGTCTGGACCAGACAATCCAGTGATTGACATCATGAGCATCGATCCACGCAATTGGGATCGATGACATGTATCAACCAAGTCAGCGAGCCTGACCACCCGATCCCGTTAGTCGCCTCTTACGACAAGCACAGTCGCCTTTTTTTGTGAATTATGTTTCATGATACTTGTGGACACATCTTTTTTTATTTGGAAAACAAAAAATATGAGTTTTGAGCAAATGAACCTATTTTTTTTTAGCGCTATGAATGAGTTTAATTATGTTAAATGAGTTGAATGATACTTGACGGCAGCTCTTTATGTATTTGCAAAACAAAAATTGAGTTTTAAGCTAAGATAATATGCCCCCCCCCCCCCCCCCCCCCCCCCTTCCCCCAACATAATTTAAATTTTGAGTTTTCGAAATATATTTTCAGACGTTTTCTTCCTTAGTATACACTCATAAAATAGCATTATTTTTTTAGCAAATACCTTTGTCCCCGACAGTTTCACGAAAAATGGGTTTCGAGACATTTATACAATTTGTTCATGCTCAAAGTGAAGATAGAATTAGAAACTATGTAGTGAAACCCCATAATATACATAAACCATAACTATACGTAGCGCAAAGGATGTTTGATGAAGGTCGTGATCATTCCAGGCCCCTCTGCTCATCCCCCGTGTTCTTTGCGCGTCCTTGTTATCTTCACATTCCTTTCCGTTTCCATCTAAAGTAAATGGTTACTCTACACGGTGTCGAACCGATATCTGCACATTCCAACATACATAGAGAGATAATTCCATTCTATTAAATACTAATACTATGATAAAACACTAAACACGTTGAATCTGTATATTGGCTTTGTATAATTGTTTTCCAGTATTCTACATCTAGTTTTGACTGTGAGTGAGTGAGTATGGTTGTACGCCGCTTTTAGCAATATTTCAGCAATATCACGGCGGGGGACACCAGAAATGGGCTTCACACATTGTACCCATGTCGGGAATCGAACCCGGGTCTTCGGCGTGACGAGCGAACGCTTTAACCACTAGGCTACCAAACCGCCCCTGTCACCTCGTGAGGCTTCCGGGTTCGAAGTATTGGTCAACTATAATCTAAATGGATCGAGTGGTCAGGCTCGCTGACTTGGTGAGTACCCGCATGTCATCGTATCCCAATCGCGAAATGCTCATGATGTCAAACACTGGATTGTCTGGTCCAGCCCTTATTATGTGGAGCCCGCAGTCATTTAGCGGGAATATAGCTGTGTGCGGCGTTAAACAACAAACAAACAAAAGAACATGTGTTCGTTGCTGCAATTTGATGACCCAAAAATGTAATTCAACGTCGCAGAATTAAAAGGTTGTATTTCCGCAAACTTTCAAGAAGACATATACACGCACTTGTTTTGTTTGTCGTTTAACGCCGCACTCAGCAATATTCCGGCCGTCTATAAATAATCGAGTCTTGACCAGACTATCCAGTGATTGACATCATGAACATCAATCCACGCAATTGGGATCGATGACATGCATCAACCAAGTCAGCGAGCCTGACCACCCGATCCCGTTAGTCGCCTTGTACGACAAGCATAGTCGCCTTTTTAAGATTTGAACTTGTATATATCAGCAGGCCTCAAGGACAGGATATATTAGTACCAAGTACCTTTTTAGGCATTATTGATCTTTTCATATCGTGTGGCCTTTTGAGATACATCAATGATGTAAATAACAGCTACGTCCTTTCAGCTGATCCTGATAACATATCCCATTCGCACAGATATGTACGTAGCAATACAAGTCTTTCAAACATTAATTATTAAGAAAAGAACACTCACTATCTTTTAAATGAATGATAAGGAGAAGACTATTCTCAACAACGTTTTCCATAGACAAAGAAATAACCAAATCGCTGTAAGTGTGGGAATATACTAAGCCATTTATGTTTGGTTGGTTGGTTGGTTGGTTTGTTGTTTAACGCCGCACTCAGCAATATTCCCGCTAAATGACGGCGGTCTGTAAATAATCGAGTCTGGACCAGACAATACAGTGATTAATATCATGAGCATCGATCCATGCAATTGGGATCGATGACATGCATCAACCAAGTCAGCGAGCCTGACCACCCGATCTCGTTAGTCGCCTTTTACAACAAGCATAGTCACCTTTTACGGCAAGCATGGATCTTCACGGGTCGACCTTGATTGGAGTACCATCTGAAAATAAATCTGGATCCTTTTGCGGTTTGTATTTACGACAAAAGTGAATACAGTTTGTTCTGCATTTAGAAAATTTGAAGCCATTTTTCCTAGGCCAATTTCTGAATTGTGTTAAGACGGAGCTGTAGCTGTCTTTCTGTTGTGTTCATATTCTTAACCACGACAAGAAATGTTGAACTTGTTCAATGCTATTGTTTCATACTTTAGTGAGACTATAAATTTTGATGCTGAAAAGAGTGACTGATAGTATGCTGCATTGAGGGATGCCCTGATAATTATCGAAATGATCAGTCAGGGTAGAGCCCGCTCGTACTTGAAATTGTCTGTTGTTTTAAAATTGAGATATGAACTTAGGTAATCTGCCCCTCAAACCAAATTCGTGTAAATCTTTAAAAATACCATGTTTCCTCGTTGTATCATATGTCTTCTCTAGATCAAAAAAGATTGATACAGGACCTGTGAAGATCCGGGATAGAATAAGTCTTCAGCGACTTTGCTTGTCGTAAGAGGCGACTAGCGGGAACGAGTGGTCAGGCTTGCTGACTTGTTGATGAATGTCAACCTCGGGCAGTATGTGATTCATGGAGTGAAAATGTTTAATTATAGTCTTCACCATTATAATTATTCTTTCTTTTCCTGTCATTTTTGAAACTTCTGAAATTGAGGGTTATAATTTGATGATGAGGAATGATTTGTCAATGTTTGTTGGCAATTTCAGATTTAGTAGTTAAAAGTGTATTTCCATCTTTCAGATGTTGAACTCCAGATTTAGATCCTTTGCCCTTAATCTTTTGAATCATGTTCAACACCTTGGACATGGGTTTGCGGGAGCTGATTTTTGATACACAGTTCCTCCAAGATTGACGGTACGTCTCGCTTTGGCGCCCATGATTTTAAGGTTATTCAAGTTGTGGACAGTGGCATGTCGGTGGAAATATTTCTCAGCTTTCTTCCTATTTTTTCTAGCTTATTTACAATTATTATTGAAGCATGGTTAACGTATATGAGGGTTTGCAGATGACTTAGGAATGCTTTCGTCTTCAATAGCATTTAATTGATCTGAAAAAAGTTGTATAGTATCAGGAACATTCCTGAAACATTCAGGTTTTAGTTTTTCAGTGCATAGTCTTTGAAACCAGTTCGCCTTTATAAAGTTCCACCTTGTTGAAGGTGGTTCGGCAAAGATCTGATTGACGGATAGTTGAGGAAGGTGAAAGATACAGTGAACACAGTGTAAACACTATGTTCAAAGTAACACGGACAGCAACAGCTGGTAAAGTAGTGTTGAGTGGAACAGGGTTATGGATTATGCTCTGCTTCACCAGGATAGAGGAATCTCCTGTCGCTTTATCACCAGGAGGAGAATTTTAGGTATGTTTCCTGGAGACAAAATGCTGACAGTTGAAAATCTTGAATTAAAAGTTGTAATTCAAAAAATTCTTCCCAAGACCTCTGCAATTACATTGAATAATGTGTTGTGGATTATGGTGGTGCTTCCACAGGTGAAATGTCACGCGAACGTGAGAAAGACTTTGTGGTACTCTTATTGGTTTCATGTGGAGATGGAGTTACCCCCATGTCCAGAGGACCAAAGGAGTTATGGACCTATAAAGGAGAGGTGGCCTTTGGTGTTTACAGCTGTTCTTTTTGCTTCTTTTTCAATAATTTGTAAGTTTAACTGGTTCTGGTTCAGTTACTGGTTTTGGAGTCTGAGACTGAACATTTTTGACAGTTTTTTTTGTTTTGGAGGAGTCACCAACGAATGTGTCACAGCTGATTTTTGGACTGGAGTAGTTGGAAGTGGCTGGACAGATTTGCCACATGCTAGATCAGTCTGGCAGTCGATAGAGGCAGTGGTGACAACAACAGAGTAAGAGATAGTAGAAGTGGTAAGGCCTATTGCCCTCTTCTTAGCTTCATGGTAAGAGAGATTATGTTCAGTTTTGATTTTGGGATTCACGTTTCCACACAGGGCAGGATTTGGAACAGACCATATGGTTCCAGGCATAGTTTGCACACTTCACATCCTTCCTGCGGTCAGTGGCCTCATGCTTGTCAGCGCAGCGGTAACAAACAGCAGGGGCATGGTAGGACTTGGATCCATGTCCAAACGCTTGGCAGGTCTAACACCGGAGTGGATTGGGGATATACACCTCCACTCCAATGCTACAGTAACCAGCCTTAATCTATTGAGGGATAGATGTTCGAGAGAAGGTGAAGAGGTAGGTGTTGTTGGTCGGTTCGACAACACCATCCTTCTTGACGGTAAATTGTTTGACAGCTGTGACGGAATGTTGGTCAAGTTCCTTGGCAATTTTGTCGTCGGTCCTGCCAAATAGACAGCGAGCTCTGTCACCGACAGCGCCCTTACACGAGTTCAGTGTCTTGTCCATTGACAGCAACCTTGATAATGACAAACTCTTTCAGTTGAGAAGATTGCTGTCTCCGTGCACATTCTACGAGGAGAGAGCCTGAACGAAGCTTGGTAACATTTGTAACCTATGCGCAGATACCAGTGATTCCTTTGGAGATTGCAAATGGATTCAATTTGATTGGTTCTTTGTCCAAAGCTTCAATTACCAAGAAACGTGGCCAAAAGTCAGATCGAGTGGGCGTCGTAGTTCATCAGATTCGACGTGTCTACTTTTTTTAACCAGGATGTTGGGAAGCCATGTTGAAAGGAAAATAATTCATAACATGAATACCCCATTCAGACACAATATACTGACTCCGAGCCGACCAGTCCTTTTCTTAGTATTCACGTTAAACTGCGGCATGGTATCTCAGTGGGCTAGCACTATAAATCGGCATCAGTCCGGACTAGTACAAGCAGCCACACACACGTGCATGCACGTCGCTATATAAGTGCAATAATCTTGGACGCGACGTTAAACCAATTTTCACCTCACCTCACCATTGTTAAATGTACAAAATGAACATTAGAACAGCCATTAGTGAAATACCTTTTTTGTCGTCGATTAATTCATGTAAACAACATGTTATAATACATGGGTTTCTGTCAGTATGCGAGTGGCGATATCAGACCAAACTATTCTGCCACATATATGAGTTCCAATCTGAGTTCGATGTAATGTTTCATGAAATATTTACTTTTCCGGTCAATTTGTTTCACTCCTTTCATAATATTTCGTTGTGTGCACGCCTTTCTATACTTGACATCATAAGATTCAATTTGTATTCTTTCACAACCCATTAATGTATTCCTGGTAGCAAACCCGGGTAGTCTCCCAATGTCAGTCAACAGATTGGGAGGTACCAAACCTAAGGCACCGAGAACAATGGGGAGTCGGACAACTTGGTTGCAAGTGTCACATTTCGAAAGCGAGGTCTGCATATTTGCCATGTTTTTCCTCAATCGTGTGAATCACATTAGTGTCAAAGGAGACAGAACATTCAATGATATAAATGATTTCATTGGATTTATCAAAAAGGACAAGATCAGGTTTGTTGACCTGGATGCGTCTAAGGCTGTAAAGGGGCCTATTCCAAAGAATTTTGTATTTATCATTTTCCATGACGCCCTCTACATATTCCGGGTCGTACCATGGGTGGACCTCTGTGTCAAAACCACAAGCATGGTGAAGACGGTAGTAAAATGATCGAGCAACCCCGTCATGTTTAAGAAACTGTGTTTCTGCCAATGTGTTGGACAGTCTCATTCGATTCATTACATAATCTACATTTCACATTCACATTTTGATGCAAAATCACACATTGACGGTTTCGAGTTGGAAGTGACTGGTCCTGGTTTCACTTTTCAGGCCAGACGAAGGATGATGATGATGATGATGATGATACCTATTCTGTTGCAGTGTCCCACACATACGTTGGATGTTACCCAGATGACAGGAAGCGAGTACTTCCACGCTGTATGATGATGGCAAGACTGGTCTGACAGATGAAGGACAAGACTGGTGTGACAGATGAAGGACAAGACTGGTGTGACAGATGAAGGACAAGACTGGTCTGACAGATGAAGGACAAGACTGGTGTGACAGATGAAAGACATGACTGGTGTGACAGATGAAGGACAAGACTGGTGTGACAGATGAAGGACAAGACTGGTCTGACAGATGAAGGAATAGACTGGTCTGACAGATGAAGGACAAGACTGGTCTGACAGATGAAAGACAAGACTGGTGTGACAGATGAAGGACAAGACTGGTCTGACAGATGATAGACAAGACTGGTCTGACAGATGAAGGACAAGACTAGTGTGACAGATGAAGGACAAGACTGGTCTGACAGATGAAGGACAAGACTGGTCTGACAGATGAAGGACAAGACTGGTCTGACAGATGAAGGACAAGACTGGTGTGACAGATGAAGGACAAGACTGGTGTGACAGATGAAGGACAAGACTGGTGTGACAGATGAAGGACAAGACTGGTCTGACAGATGAAGGACAAGACTGGTCTGACAGATGAAGGACAAGACTGGTCTGACAGATGAAAGACATGCCTGGTGTGACAGATGAAGGACATGACTGGTGTGACAGATGAAGGACAAGACTGGTCTGACAGATGAAGGACAAGACTGGTGTGACAGATGAAGGACAAGACTGGTGTGACAGATGAAGGACATGACTGGTGTGACAGATGAAGGACAAGACTGGTGTGACAGATGAAGGACAAGAGTGGTGTGACAGATGAAGGACAGGACTGGTCTGACAGATGAAGGACAAGACTGGTCTGACAGATGAAGGACAAGACTGGTGTGACAGATGAAGGACAAGACTGGTGTGACAGATGAAGGACAAGACTGGTGTGACAGATGAAGGACAAGACTAGTGTGACAGATGAAGGACAAGACTGGTGTGACAGATGAAGGACAAGACTGGTGTGACAGATGAAAGACAAGACTGGTCTGACAGATGAAGGACAAGACTGGTGTGACAGATGAAGGACAAGACTGGTCTGACAGATGAAGGACAAGACTGGTGTGACAGATGAAGGACAAGACTGGTGTGACAGATGAAGGACAAGACTGGTGTGACAGATGAAGGACAAGACTGGTGTGACAGATGAAGGACAAGACTGGTGTGACAGATGAAGGACAAGACTGGTCTGACAGATGAAGGACAAGACTAGTGTGACAGATGAAGGACAAGACTGGTCTGACAGATGAAAGACATGACTGGTGTGACAGATGAAGGACAAGACTGGTGTGACAGATGAAGGACAAGACTGGTGTGACAGATGAAGGACAAGACTGGTCTGACAGATGAAGGACAAGACTGGTCTGACAGATGAAGGACAAGACTGGTCTGACAGATGAAAGACATGACTGGTGTGACAGATGAAGGACAGGACTGGTGTGACAGATGAAGGACAAGACTGGTCTGACAGATGAAGGACAAGACTGGTGTGACAGATGAAGGACAAGACTGGTGTGACAGATGAAGGACAAGACTGGTGTGACAGATGAAGGACAAGACTGGTCTGACAGATGAAGGACAAGACTGGTCTGACAGATGAAGGACAAGACTGGTGTGACAGATGAAGGACAAGACTGGTGTGACAGATGAAGGACAAGACTGGTGTGACAGATGAAGGACAAGACTGGTGTGACAGATGAAGGACAAGACTGGTCTGACAGATGAAGGACAAGACTGGTCTGACAGATGAAGGACAAGACTGGTGTGACAGATGAAGGACAAGACTGGTGTGACAGATGAAGGACAAGACTGGTGTGACAGATGAAGGACAAGACTGGTGTGACAGATGAAGGACAAGACTGGTCTGACAGATAAAGGACAAGACTGGTGTGACAGATGAAGGACAAGACTGGTCTGACAGATGAAAGACATGACTGGTGTGACAGATGAAGGACAAGACTGGTCTGACAGATGAAGGACAAGACTGGTGTGACAGATGAAGGACAAGACTGGTCTGACAGATGAAAGACATGACTGGTGTGACAGATGAAGGACAAGACTGGTGTGACAGATGAAGGACAAGACTGGCGTGACAGATGAAGGACAAGACTGGTGTGACAGATGAAGGACAAGACTGGTGTGACACATGAAGGACAAGACTGGTGTGACACATGAAGGACAAGACTGGTCTGACAGATGAAGGACAAGACTGGTGTGACAGATGAAGGACAAGACTGGTGTGACACATGAAGGACAAGACTGGTGTGACAGATGAAGGACAAGACTGGTGTGACAGATGAAGGACAAGACTGGTCTGACAACAGAAACATGCAAACTGCACTGCCATGGCAAAAACTTCATCTACTTTGGAACTGAGGTAGATAAAGATTGATTGTTGTTTAACGCCGCACTGCAAGTATCTTGTCTGTAAATGGTCGTGTCTGGACTAGACAATCCAGTTATTGCTGTCATGAGCATAGGTAGACAAAGATGCCATTTAACATTTCATTCATCTTTTGTCAACAATTGGCGTAATGTTAGTCACATCTCATTCTGGCGACACACTAATTAATATATAAGGTATAATACTAGTAATAGGAATGTTCTTCCAATCGATCGTGTCCGTTTTTTGGCAAGGTTTGCTCCTGAAAAGAAAAAGAAAAAGAAACCTACACTACACCTACAATCTACAACGCTTGAAATAGAAATTCAAATGATTTCGAATGACTATAAACTTGTAAACATTAAGCCTCCTTTAACCAGATTCAATATGACAATTGGGATCGATGACATGCATCAACCAAGTCAGCGAGCCCGACCACCCGATCCTGTTAGTCGCCTTTTACGACAAGCATAGTCGCCTTTTACGGTAAGCATGGGTTGCTGAAGACCTATTCTACCCCGGATCTTCACGGGTCAAGACAGCATTCGCATACAGCACACAAGTACAACAGACTTCACTTACTTCAACAATTATCCTACCAGCCTAGTTGAACAAACAATCAACAGCATCCTCAGCCCCAGGGAGCGGCCTCCACGACAACAGACAGCCCCGTTTGTCATCAGTCTTCTCTACATAGGAACAGCCAGCCACCAGATCCGCAGACTGCTCAAACACCACGCCAACATTGATACAGTATTCCAGAGAGGCAGGACAATCCAGAACATCCTCAGTGCCAATGGCAGGCCCTCTACATCAAAGAAAGAAGACCCAACTGGTGCCGTATATCACATACAATGTGACTGTGGCGACTCCTATGTAGCAGAAACATCCAGGCCCCTACCCATTAGAATAAAAGAACACATGACCTCAGTACAAAAAAATGACTCAAAATCAGCCATCTCCGACCACAACATCTAGTGGAACAACATCAAGATCCTGGCCAACAATCAATCAGACTACAAAATCAGGAAACTCCTAGAAGCCATCTACATCAAAAGGATCCAGCCAGCAATGAACAGAGATCAAGGCTATTACATCCTGCCTGCTTACCATCACCTAATTGCTAAATCCCTGTGTCCATCCAATTAATCCACTGGCTTCCATCATCTCTATCAGTCTGCTTGTTGACTCTGTGTCCATTAGTCATCCACTGGCTTCCAATTATCTTAATCAGCTCTGTGTCCATCAATCATTTTACTGTATAAACATTGATGTTAATAAGTATATATACCTATGTTGTTTAGCACTATTGACTAGAGCAGGACATTAAAACAGGCCAACTTAACAAACAATATACTACAGGCATCTTTCTAGACTTCTCCAAAGCACTTGACATGGTTTGGCATAACGGGCTAATACAAAAACTACAAAAAATAGGTCTTAAAGGTCAAATAATTAACTACATCCAAAGTTTCCTAACAGACCGCAAAATCATCGTGGGTATAGACCAAACTCTATCGGACCAGTGTCCCCTAGAAAATGACACTACCCAGGGCAGCATCCTGAGCCCGACACTCTTCAATGTTATGATTAACGATCTATTCGAGGGACTATCCCCCAAAGTTAACACATCAAAATTCGCGGATGATAGAGCCCTCTGGATCCGCACTAAAAAAGCATTAAAATGGCCCAAAACTTACTACAAAAATCTCTAAATAAAATACAAAAATGGGCTGACAAATGGGGATTCTCCCTCAACTCAGAAAAAAACACAGGAATAGTATTTAAACACAAAAACATGCAACCCACCTCCCTAAACCTCCAACTAAACAACAAACCAATCAAATTCCAAAAACAAACAAAATTCTTAGGATTAATCTTAGATGAACATCTCACCTGGGATGCTCACATTAAAAACCTAGTAACCAGGTGCAGCAAAGACCTAAACACGTTAAGATGCCTAACCGGCTCCAACTGGGGGGCCTCTAAAAACACCCTCCTCTCACTCTATATATCACTAATTAGATCCAAACTAGACTATGGCAGTGCCATTTACGACACCTTAAACAACTCTCTCATAAACAAACTAGACTCAATCCAGTATCAGGCCCTAAAACTAATCACACGAACTCAACATGGCACCTCCTCCACCTCACTCCAGGCCTTAACAGGAGAAATGCCACTTACACTACGTACGGAACAACCTACCCTAAACTTCTGGGCCGCGTCCCAATCAAACCCTCTAATCGAAAACTTAATACAAAACAATATTAGCCCTAGAAACCAAGCCCTAGCCCGGAAACATCCACTACTTACTCCAATTTCCCAAAGAATAACCAATTACCTAAATGAACACAAAATAAATAATCTTAAACAAAACAATAAATCATCCAATATCTTCACTCCAAAACTTAAAATACCAAAAATAGACACAACACTAGCCGATACATTTAATAAACAGACCGATCCTAACATCGCTAAAACCACCACACTAGCATACATACATGAAAATTGGCCAAATTGGTGGCACATATACACAGACGGATCCTCAGATCCGATCTCAATACACACAGGTTTCGGAGTCCACATCGCACAACCAACCCAAAACACACAATCTTACCGACTCCCAAACAACCAATCCATATTCACGGGCGAACTCATGGGCATGGCCTCAGCACTACACAATCAGCAATCTAAAAAACACTAAAAAATCCTCATCCTAACCGACTCCCTCAGTGGACTACAAGCCCTCAAAAATAAAACACTAAAAACCACCCCAAACTAATAAATCAAATACTCAATAGCTTAAACAACTTAACTAAGGCAGGTAAACAAATAGCGTTCATTTGGATCCCCCCCCCACGTAGGAATCTTTGGAAATGAAAAGGCAGATAAAGCAGCAAAATTATCCCTTAAACTCCCAGAAATAAGCTTAAACTTACCCAGCTCAAAATCAGAAATCAAAAGTGTCACTAAACAAAAAATCAACAAAAAATGGCAAAATATATACCAAAACTCAAATAGCCAAATCAGGAAAGTACTAAAAAAAAACTAAATAAACCAAAAATACTACACCCATCCAAAAAAATCGACAGAATAATTACTAAACTACAAACAGGCCACACCAAACTAAATAATCACCGTAAAATAGCTAATCTACACACAACAGGAAACTGCCCACATTGCAAACAACAAGAAACACCAGAACACGTACTCATTCACTGCACACACTACCAAACACACCGAACAACACTTCAGACCACCCTAAATCTTAAAACGGGACTTACACTAGAATCAATCCTAAATCCACAAAATAAATTAGAAAAATTCAAAGCCTTAGGCATGTACCTAATTAAAACAGGACTAATTAGTCGCATTTAAACCCCCAATAAAATATTAAAACCAAAACTACCTTATCTAACAACCTCCCAACACACACAGCTCCCTTAGTTCGCCCCCCACCCACTCTTGGCTTTCTTTCCAAATTTCCAAATTACTATATAAGCAACCCCTAAAGCCCCCCCCCCCCCCCCCCCCCTCCTGGGTTGCACAAACTCACTTTAACCCTTTTTGGAAACACATTAAATGGCCTGGCCGGGCCTGTGTGACATACGCTTGCAGTCGGAAAGCGCACGTTAAATCTCCAATATAAGTAAGTAAGCACTATCCAACACTTGCTTGATAAAGGTGTTAGGATCTACACTGAAACGTCGCACTAATTGTAATAAAGAAGTTGTTCACTCGTATTACCTGATCAAAGTAGACGCACACATCTGACAGAATTCATAATTTCAAACAGGCAATGGACCAGTAAAACAGGTTTACGCATTTAATGACACATGTCTCGCACAGAAAAGACTTTATGAGAAAGATGCAAGAACATACGTAATTGTCAATTCACACACCATTAGCGTGTGTGTCCTCTCGCTTGGCTGCATGCAAAGTATCTCCTTCACATTGAGCGGATCAAACGTCTCACACAGTATTCTTTCTCCCTGTCGGGGTTCACACGGGACACGTGCCTTTAAAGAAGATATAACAATCGTTTGCCAAACCGTGTAGAGTAGTGAGGACATATCATCATATGGCAATCGTTGGGTAATACAGTGTTATTCTTCCAGCTCTTGAGCTGGACCATACCATACCACGACCTAAAATTAGTGGTCCCTTTGAGTTCATTATAACCGCAGTTTACTGAACATGTTTATCAACTATCATAATGTCTCCATGCTTAAGAATACCAGACTCGGTTTAATCCAAGTTTTTCAGAACCCGCTTGTTTGTCTCGTGGGTTTTCATGCCACTTTTCATGAGATGTTTGACATTATTTATCCCCTTGGACAGTGTAAATCGAGAGTACAATATACTATTTGTCATCTCTCAGATCTCTCAGTTGTCCCATTTTACTCTCTATCTGGCATTAATCCTAAGTGAGCTCTAAGCTTGAATGAAATGGGACTTCAATGCAATGAAGTCTGGATGTTTGTTTGTTTGTTTGTTTGTTTGTTGTTTAACGCCGCACTCAGCAATATTTTAGCTATCTGACGGCTGTCTGTAATTAATCGAGTCGGGACCGGACAATCCAGTGTCATATAGCTGGACTTTTGCTGAGTGCGGCGTTAAACAAAAAAACAAACAAACAAACAAAGTGTGATGTCAGTGAAACAGTCAGGTTCGGAGAGGACACAAGTTTTATTGAGTAATCTGAAGTGATAACAGGATACAATACCAGTAAAAGCACAGGGACCTCAGCAGCACATAACAACAAAGATAATCCGGTCTTCCTTCGTAGGAGTGAGTGAGTGAGTTGGGTTTAACACCACTTTTAACAGTATTCCAGTTATACCACGGCGTGTCAGCTTAATGTTGGAGGAAAGCCCGAAATGATGCAGGTCTCAGACGTTTACCACTTCGGTGAAACCCACGAGCACGGGTACGGTGCTGACAAACCTAGAAACATAATCGGGGCGAACCAGGATTCGAACCCACAATCATAGGTTCCTGGCATGCCCAAGGGACGCCACTCTGCACAACGAATCGCGGCGCTTTAGACGACTGGGCCACCGTGCCCCCTTCTTCGTAAGATAGTGACGTATGTTTCCATCTCCCTTTATAGCGCCATAGTCATGGTCCATGGGCATTACGTAACTCATTATTGTAGCGTTGAATGTCTACATACTGCATATCACGAGACCCGTGAAGATTCCGGGGTAGAATAGGTCTTCAGCAACCCATGCTTGCCGTAAAAGGTGACTATGCTTGTCGATGAAGGCGACTAACAGGATCGGGTGGTCAGGCTCGCTGACTTGGTTGATGCATGTCATCAATCCCACTGGATTGTCTGGTCCAGACTCGATTATTTACAGACCGCCGTCATATATTGCTGAGTGCGGCGTTAAACAACAAACAACCAAACCAACCAGCATATCACGGAATTGAATAATTCACACAGCTGTAGTACAATAGATCTTATAGATGGACATCCTCCAGTCTCCGCCACACATCGTGCTTCTGTCACCAGTACAAGGAACGTTGCACTCAGTGTCGGGTCTCCTTCTGTACCAACCTTTGATGACGTCACCACAGAAGCATTCCCTTCCATTCTGTAATCAGAAGTAGCATGTTTATTACTAGCTGTGGTGTTCTGCTTATTTGGGGAAATCAACACCAAACCCTTGACAACCTGATGTAGATGTCCAAATTGTATAGAAGGGGATAAACCAACTGGAATGTGGTTCTTGTCACAATTAAATAAAAATCGTGTTACAATTTCTGCAGTTAGCCTGCAGCAGAAATATGGCTATCGCGTGGTTAGTATACGACATGTTCTGATGTACTGGCCTGGTGTGCTGGTCTGATGTATTGGTCGAAAGTACTGGTTCGGGGTAGTAATCTGGTGCAAAGTTCTGACGTATTGGTCGGATGAAAAGGTCTGATGGTCTGACCTCATGTACCAGTGTGGTGTATTGTAGGATGTTCTGACCTCATGTACCAGTGTGGTGTATTGTAGGATGTTCTGACATCATGTACCAGTGTGGTGTATTGTAGGATGTTCTGACCTCATGTACCAGTCTGGTGTATTGTAGGATGTTCTGACATCATGTACCAGTGTGGTGTATTGTAGGATGTTCTGACATCATGTACCAGTGTGGTGTATTGTAGGATGTTCTGACCTCATGTACCAGTGTGGTGTATTGGTAGGATGTTCTGACCTCATGTACCAGTGTGGTGTATTGGTAGGATGTTCTGACCTCATGTACCAGTGTGGTGTATTGGTAGGATGTTCTGACCTCATGTACAAGTGTGGTGTATTGGTAGGATGTTCTGACCTCAAGTACCAGTGTGGTGTATTGTAGGATGTTCTGACCTCATGTACCAGTCTGGTGTATTGGTAGGGTGTTCTGACATCATGTACCAGTCTGGTGTATTGGTAGGATGTTCTGACCTCATGTACCAGTGTGGTGTATTGTAGGATGTTCTGTCCTCATGTACCAGTGTGGTGTATTGTAGGATGTTCTGACATCATGTACCAGTGTGGTGTATTGGTAGGATGTTCTGTCCTCAAGTACCAGTGTGGTGTATTGGTAGGATGTTCTGTCCTCATTTACCAGTGTGGTGTATTGGTAGAATGTTCTGACATCATGTACCAGTCTGGTGTATTGTAGGATGTTCTGACCTCAAGTACCAGTGTGGTGTATTGGTAGGATGTTCTGTCCTCATGTACCAGTGTGGTGTATTGGTAGAATGTTCTGACATCATGTACCAGTGTGGTGTATTGTAGGATGTTGTGACCTCATGTACCAATGTGGTGTATTGGTAGGATGTTCTGACCTCATGTACGAGTGTGGTGTATTGGTAGGATGTTCTGACCTCATGTACCAGTGTGGTGTATTGTAGGATGTTCTGTCCTCATGTACCAGTGTGGTGTATTGTAGGATGTTCTGTCCTCATGTACCAGTGTGGTGTATTGTAGGATGTTCTGACCTCATGTACCAGTGTGGTGTATTGTAGGATGTTCTGACCTCATGTACCAGTGTGGTGTATTGTAGGATGTTCTGACCTCATGTACCAGTGTGGTGTATTGTAGGATGTTCTGACCTCATGTACCAGTCTGGTGTATTGTAGGATGTTCTGACCTCATGTACCAGTGTGGTGTATTGTAGGATGTTCTGTCCTCATGTACCAGTGTGGTGTATTGTAGGATGTTCTGTCCTCATTTATCAGTCTGGTGTATTGGTAGGATGTTCTGACCTCATGTACCAGTCTGGTGTATTGTAGGATGTTCTGACCTCATGTACCAGTCTGGTGTATTGTAGGATGTTCTGACCTCATGTACCAGTGTGGTGTATTGTAGGGTGTTCTGACCTCATGTACCAATGTGGTGTATTGTAGGATGTTCTGTCCTCATGTACCAGTCTGGTGTATCGTAGGATGTTCTGACCTCATATACCAGTAAGGTGTATTGTAGGATGTTCTGACCTCATGTACCAGTGTGGTGTATTGGTAGGATGTTCTGACCTCATGTACGAGTGTGGTGTATTGGTAGGATGTTCTGTCCTCATGTACCAGTGTGGTGTATTGGTAGGATGTTCTGACCTCATGTACCAGTGTGGTGTATTGTAGGATGTTCTGACCTCATGTACCAGTGTGGTGTATTGGTAGGATGTTCTGACCTCATGTACCAGTGTGGTGTATTGTAGGATGTTCTGACCTCATGTACCAGTGTGGTGCATTGGTAGGATGTTCTGACCTCATGTACCAGTGTGGTGTATTGGTAGGATGTTCTGACCTCATGTACCAATGTGGTGTATTGGTAGGATGTTCTGACCTTATGTACCAGTGTGGTTTATTGTAGGATGTTCTAACCTCATGTACCAGTGTGGTGTATTGTAGAATGTTCTGACATCATGTACCAGTGTGGTGTATTGTAGGATGTTCTGACATCATGTACCAGTGTGGTGTATTGTAGGATGTTCTGTCCTCATGTACCAGTCTGGTGTATTGTAGGATGTTCTGACCTCATATACCAGTCTGGTGTATTGTAGGATGTTCTGTCCTCATGTACAAGTGTGGTGTATTGTAGGATGTTCTGTCCTCATGTACCAGTGTGGTGTATTGTAGGATGTTCTGACCTCATGTACCAGTGTGGTGTATTGTAGGATGTTCTGTCCTCATGTACCAGTGTGGTGTATTGTAGGATGTTCTGACCTCATGTACCAGTGTGGTGTATTGTAGGATGTTCTGACCTCATGTACCAGTGTGGTGTATTGGTAGGATGTTCTGACCTCATGTACAAGTGTGGTGTATTGTAGGATGTTCTGTCCTCATGTACCAGTCTGGTGTATTGTAGGATGTTCTGACCTCATGTACCAGTGTGGTGTATTGGTAGGATGTTCTGTCCTCATGTACCAGTGTGGTGTATTGGTAGGATGTTCTGACCTCATGTACCAGTGTGGTGTATTGTAGGATGTTCTGACCTCATGTACCAGTGTGGTGTATTGTAGGATGTTCTGTCCTCATGTACCAGTGTGGTGTATTGTAGGATGTTCTGACCTCATGTACCAGTGTGGTGTATTGTAGGATGTTCTGACCTCATGTACAAGTGTGGTGTATTGTAGGATGTTCTGACCTCATGTACCAGTCTGGTGTATTGGTAGGATGTTCTGTCCTCATGTACAAGTGTGGTGTATTGGTTGGGTGTTCTGTCCTCATGTACCAGTGTGGTGTATTGTAGGATGTTCTGACCTCATGTACCAGTGTGGTGTATTGTAGGATGTTCTGACCTCATGTACCAGTCTGGTGTATTGGTAGGATGTTCTGTCCTCATGTACCAGTCTGGTGTATTGGTAGGATGTTCTGACCTCATGTACCAGTGTGGTGTATTGTAGGATGTTCTGACCTCATGTACCAGTGTGGTGTATTGGTAGGATGTTCTGACCTCATGTACCAGTGTGGTGTATTGCAGGATGTTCTGACCTCATGTACCAGTGTTGTGTATTGTAGGATGTTCTGTCCTCATGTACCAGTGTGGTGTATTGGTAGGATGTTCTGACCTCATGTACCAGTGTGGTGTATTGGTAGGATGTTCTGTCCTCATGTACCAGTGTGGTGTATTGTAGGATGTTCTGACCTCATGTACCAGTGTGGTGTATTGTAGGATGTTCTGACCTCATGTACCAGTGTGGTGTATTGTAGGATGTTCTGACCTCATGTACCAGTGTGGTGTATTGTAGGATGTTCTGTCCTCATGTACAAGTGTGGTGTATTGGTAGGATTTTCTGACCTCATGTACCAGTGTGGTGTATTGTAGGATGTTGTGACCTCATGTACCAGTGTGGTGTATTGTAGGATGTTCTGACCTCATGTACCAGTGTGGTGTATTGTAGGATGTTCTGACCTCATGTACCAAAATGGTGTATTGTAGGATGTTGTGACCTCATGTACCAGTGTGGTGTATTGGTAGGATGTTCTGACCTCATGTACCAGTCTGGTGTATTGTAGGATGTTCTGACCTCATGTACCAGTGTGGTGTATTGGTAGGATGTTCTGACCTCATGTACCAGTCTGGTGTATTGGTAGGATGTTCTGTCCTCATGTACAAGTGTGGTGTATTGGTAGGATTTTCTGACCTCATGTACCAGTGTGGTGTATTGTAGGATGTTGTGACCTCATGTACCAGTGTGGTGTATTGTAGGATGTTCTGACCTCATGTACCAGTGTGGTGTATTCGTAGGATGTTCTGTCCTCATGTACCAATGTGGTGTATTGTAGGATGTTCTGTCCTCATGTACCAGTGTGGTGTATTGTAGGATGTTCTGACCTCATGTACCAGTGTGGTGTATTGTAGGATGTTCTGACCTCATGTACCAGTGTGGTGTATTGTAGGATGTTCTGTCCTCATGTACCAGTCTGGTGTATTCGTAGGATGTTCTGACCTCATGTACCAGTGTGGTGTATTGTAGGATGTTCTGACCTCATGTACAAGTGTGGTGTATTGTAGGATGTTCTGACCTCATGTACCAGTGTGGTGTATTGTAGGATGTTCTGACCTCATGTACCAGTGTGGTGTATTGGTAGGATGTTCTGTCCTCATGTACCAGTGTGGTGTATTGGTAGGATGTTCTGACCTCATGTACCAGTGTGGTGTATTGGTAGGGTGTTCTGACCTCATGTACCAGTGTGGTGTATTGGTAGGATGTTCTGTCCTCATGTACCAGTGTGGTGTATTGTAGGATGTTCTGTCCTCATGTACCAGTGTGGTGTATTGTAGGATGTTCTGTCCTCATGTACCAGTGTGGTGTATTGTAGGATGTTCTGACCTCATGTACCAGTCTGGTGTATTGTAGGATGTTCTGTCCTCATGTACAAGTGTGGTGTATTGTAGGATGTTCTGACCTCATGTACCAGTGTGGTGTATTGTAGGATGTTCTGACCTCATGTACCAGTCTGGTGTATTGTAGGATGTTGTGACCTCATGTACCAGTGTGGTGTATTGGTAGAATGTTCTGTCCTCATGTACAAGTGTGGTGTATTGTAGGATGTTCTGACCTCATGTACCAGTGTGGTGTATTGTAGGATGTTCTGACCTCATGTACCAGTGTGGTGTATTGGTAGGATGTTCTGTCCTCATGTACCAGTGTGGTGTATTGGTAGGATGTTCTGACCTCATGTACCAGTGTGGTGTATTGGTAGGGTGTTCTGACCTCATGTACCAGTGTGGTGTATTGGTAGGATTTTTTGTCCTCATGTACCAGTGTGGTGTATTGTAGGATGTTCTGTCCTCATGTACCAGTCTGGTGTATTGTAGGATGTTCTGACCTCATGTACCAGTCTGGTGTATTGTAGGATGTTCTGTCCTCATATACCAGTGTGGTGTATTGTAGGATGTTCTGACCTCATGTACCAGTGTGGTGTATTGTAGGATGTTCTGTCCTCATGTACCAGTGTGGTGTATTGGTAGGATGTTCTGACCTCATGTACCAGTGTGGTGTATTGTAGGATGTTCTGACCTCATGTACCAGTCTGGTGTATTGTAGGATGTTCTGACCTCATGTACCAGTGTGGTGTATTGTAGGATGTTCTGACCTCATGTACCAGTGTGGTGTATTGGTAGGATGTTCTGACCTCATATACCAGTGTGGTGTATTGTAGGATGTTCTGACCTCATGTACCAGTCTGGTGTATTGTAGGATGTTCTGACCTCATGTACCAGTGTGGTGTATTGTAGGATGTTGTGACCTCATGTACCAATGTGGTGTATTGTAGGATGTTCTGTCCTCATGTACCAGTGTGGTGTATTGGTAGGATGTTCTGACCTCATGTACCAGTGTGGTGTATTGTAGGATGTTCTGACCTCATGTACCAGTCTGGTGTATTGTAGGATGTTCTGTCCTCATATACCAGTGTGGTGTATTGTAGGATGTTCTGTCCTCATGTACCAGTCTGGTGTATTGTAGGATGTTCTGACCTCATGTACCAGTGTGGTGTATTGGTAGGATGTTCTGACCTCATGTACCAGTGTGGTGTATTGTAGGATGTTCTGACCTCATGTACCAGTCTGGTGTATTGTAGGATGTTCTGTCCTCATGTACCAGTGTGGTGTATTGGTAGGATGTTCTGACCTCATGTACCAGTCTGGTGTATTGGTAGGATGTTCTGTCCTCATGTACCAGTGTGGTGTATTGTAGGATGTTCTGACCTCATGTACCAGTCTGGTGTATTGTAGGATGTTCTGTCCTCATGTACCAGTGTGGTGTATTGTAGGATGTTCTGTCCTCATGTACCAGTGTGGTGTATTGTAGGATGTTCTGACCTCATGTACCAGTGTGGTGTATTGTAGGATGTTCTGTCCTCATATACCAGTGTGGTGTATTGTAGGATGTTCTGACCTCATGTACCAGTGTGGTGTATTGTAGGATGTTCTGACCTCATGTACCAGTGTGGTGTATTGTAGGATGTTCTGACCTCATGTACCAGTGTGGTGTATTGTAGGATGTTCTGACCTCATGTACCAGTGTGGTGTATTGTAGGATGTTCTGTCCTCATGTACCAGTGTGGTGTATTGTAGGATGTTCTGTCCTCATGTACAAGTGTGGTGTATTGGTAGGATTTTCTGACCTCATGTACCAGTGTGGTGTATTGTAGGATGTTCTGACCTCATGTACCAGTCTGGTGTATTGTAGGATGTTCTGTCCTCATGTACCAGTGTGGTGTATTGTAGGATGTTCTGTCCTCATATACCAGTGTGGTGTATTGTAGGATGTTCTGACCTCATGTACCAGTCTGGTGTATTGTAGGATGTTCTGTCCTCATGTACCAGTGTGGTGTATTGTAGGATGTTCTGTCCTCATGTACCAGTGTGGTGTATTGTAGGATGTTGTGACCTCATGTACCAGTGTGGTGTATTGTAGGATGTTCTGACCTCATGTACCAGTGTGGTGTATTGTAGGATGTTCTGTCCTCATGTACCAGTGTGGTGTATTGTAGGATGTTCTGTCCTCATGTACCAGTCTGGTGTATTGTAGGATGTTCTGTCCTCATGTACAAGTGTGGTGTATTGGTAGGATTTTCTGACCTCATGTACCAGTGTGGTGTATTGTAGGATGTTGTGACCTCATGTACCAGTGTGGTGTATTGTAGGATGTTCTGTCCTCATGTACCAGTCTGGTGTATTGTAGGATGTTCTGTCCTCATGTACAAGTGTGGTGTATTGGTAGGATTTTCTGACCTCATGTACCAGTGTGGTGTATTGTAGGATGTTGTGACCTCATGTACCAGTGTGGTGTATTGTAGGATGTTCTGACCTCATGTACCAGTGTGGTGTATTCGTAGGATGTTCTGTCCTCATGTACCAATGTGGTGTATTGTAGGATGTTCTGACCTCATGTACAAGTGTGGTGTATTGTAGGATGTTGTGACCTCATGTACCAGTGTGGTGTATTGTAGGATGTTCTGACCTCATGTACAAGTGTGGTGTATTGTAGGATGTTCTGACCTCATGTACCAGTGTGGTGTATTCGTAGGATGTTCTGTCCTCATGTACCAATGTGGTGTATTGTAGGATGTTCTGACCTCATGTACAAGTGTGGTGTATTGTAGGATGTTGTGACCTCATGTACCAGTGTGGTGTATTGTAGGATGTTCTGACCTCATGTACAAGTGTGGTGTATTGGTAGGATTTTCTGACCTCATGTACCAGTGTGGTGTATTGTAGGATGTTGTGACCTCATGTACCAGTGTGGTGTATTGTAGGATGTTCTGACCTCATGTACAAGTGTGGTGTATTGTAGGATGTTCTGACCTCATGTACCAGTGTGGTGTATTGTAGGATGTTCTGACCTCATGTACCAGTCTGGTGTATTGGTAGGATGTTCTGACCTCATGTACCAGTGTGGTGTATTGTAGGATGTTGTGACCTCATGTACCAGTGTGGTGTATTGTAGGATGTTCTGACCTCATGTACAAGTGTGGTGTATTGTAGGATGTTCTGACCTCATGTACCAGTGTGGTGTATTGTAGGATGTTCAGACCTCATGTACCAAAATGGTGTATTGGTAGGATGTTGTGACCTCATGTACCAGTGTGGTGTATTGGTAGGATGTTCTGACCTCATGTACCAGTGTGGTGTATTGGTAGGATGTTCTGTCCTCATGTACCAGTGTGGTGTATTGTAGGATGTTCTGACCTCATGTACCAGTGTGGTGTATTGTAGGATGTTCTGACCTCATGTACCAGTGTGGTGTATTGGTAGGATGTTCTGTCCTCATGTACCAGTGTGGTGTATTGTAGGATGTTCTGACCTCATGTACCAGTGTGGTGTATTGGTAGGATTTTCTGACCTCATGTACCAGTGTGGTGTATTGTAGGATGTTGTGACCTCATGTACCAGTGTGGTGTATTGTAGGATGTTCTGACCTCATGTACAAGTGTGGTGTATTGTAGGATGTTCTGACCTCATGTACCAGTGTGGTGTATTGTAGGATGTTCTGACCTCATATACCAGTCTGGTGTATTGGTAGGATGTTCTGACCTCATGTACCAGTGTGGTGTATTGTAGGATGTTCTGACCTCATGTACCAGTGTGGTGTATTGTAGGATGTTCTGACCTCATGTACAAGTGTGGTGTATTGTAGGATGTTCTGACCTCATGTACCAGTGTTGTGTATTGGTAGGATGTTCTGTCCTCATATACCAGTCTGGTGTATTGGTAGGATGTTCTGACCTCATGTACCAGTGTGGTGTATTGTAGGATGTTCTGTCCTCATGTACAAGTGTGGTGTATTGGTAGGATTTTCTGACCTCATGTACCAGTGTGGTGTATTGTAGGATGTTGTGACCTCATGTACCAGTGTGGTGTATTGTAGGATGTTCTGACCTCATGTACAAGTGTGGTGTATTGTAGGATGTTCTGACCTCATGTACCAGTGTGGTGTATTGTAGGATGTTCTGACCTCATGTACCAGTCTGGTGTATTGGTAGGATGTTCTGACCTCATGTACCAGTGTGGTGTATTGTAGGATGTTGTGACCTCATGTACCAGTGTGGTGTATTGGTAGGATGTTCTGACCTCATGTACCAGTGTTGTGTATTGTAGGATGTTCTGTCCTCATGTACCAGTGTGGTGTATTGGTAGGATGTTCTGACCTCATGTACCAGTGTGGTGTATTGGTAGGATGTTGTGACCTCATGTACCAGTGTGGTGTATTGTAGGATGTTCTGTCCTCATGTACCAGTGTGGTGTATTGTAGGATGTTCTGTCCTCATGTACCAGTCTGGTGTATTGTAGGATGTTCTGACCTCATGTACCAGTGTGGTGTATTGGTAGGATGTTCTGACCTCATGTACCAGTCTGGTGTATTGGTAGGATGTTCTGACCTCATGTACCAGCCTGGTGTATTGTAGGATGTTCTGTCCTCATGTACCAGTGTGGTGTATTGGTAGGATGTTCTGACCTCATGTACCAGTGTGGTGTATTGTAGGATGTTCTGTCCTCATGTACCAGTGTGGTGTATTGGTAGGATGTTCTGACCTCATGTACCAGTGTGGTGTATTGGTAGGATGTTCTGACCTCATGTACAAGTGTGGTGTATTGTAGGATGTTCTGACCTCATGTACCAGTCTGGTGTATTGTAGGATGTTCTGACCTCATGTACCAGTGTGGTGTATTGTAGGATGTTCTGTCCTCATGTACCAGTGTGGTGTATTGTAGGATGTTCTGACCTCATGTACCAGTGTGGTGTATTGTAGGATGTTCTGACCTCATGTACCAGTGTGGTGTATTGTAGGATGTTCTGACCTCATGTACCAGTGTGGTGTATTGTAGGATGTTCTGACCTCATGTACCAGTGTGGTGTATTGGTAGGATGTTCTGTCCTCATGTACCAGTGTGGTGTATTGGTAGGATGTTCTGACCTCATGTACCAGTGTGGTGTATTGGTAGGATGTTCTGACCTCATATACCAGTGTGGTGTATTGGTAGGATGTTCTGACCTCATGTACCAGTGTGGTGTATTGGTAGGATGTTCTGTCCTCATGTACCAGTGTGGTGTATTGGTAGGATGTTCTGACCTCATGTACCAGTGTGGTGTATTGGTAGGATGTTCTGACCTCATATACCAGTGTGGTGTATTGGTAGGATGTTCTGACCTCATGTACCAGTGTGGTGTATTGGTAGGATGTTCTGACCTCATGTACCAGTGTGGTGCATTGGTAGGATGTTCTGACCTCATGTACCAGTCTGGTGTATTGGTAGGATGTTCTGACCTCATGTACCAGTGTTGTGTATTGTAGGATGTTCTGACCTCATGTACCAGTGTGGTGTATTGGTAGGATGTTCTGTCCTCATGTACCAGTGTGGTGTATTGGTAGGATGTTCTGACCTCATGTACCAGTGTGGTGTATTGGTAGGATGTTCTGACCTCATATACCAGTGTGGTGTATTGGTAGGATGTTCTGACCTCATGTACCAGTGTGGTGTATTGGTAGGATGTTCTGACCTCATGTACCAGTGTGGTGCATTGGTAGGATGTTCTGACCTCATGTACCAGTCTGGTGTATTGGTAGGATGTTCTGACCTCATGTACCAGTGTTGTGTATTGTAGGATGTTCTGTCCTCATGTACCAGTGTGGTGTATTGTAGGATGTTCTGACCTCATGTACAATTGTGGTGTATTGTAGGATGTTCTGACCTCATGTACCAGTGTGGTGTATTGTAGGATGTTCTGACCTCATGTACCAGTCTGGTGTATTGGTAGGATGTTCTGACCTCATGTACCAGTCTGGTGTATTGTAGGATGTTCTGTCTTCATGTACCAGTCTGGTGTATTGTAGGATGTTCTGACCTCATGTACCAGTGTGGTGTATTGGTAGGATGTTCTGACCTCATGTACCAGTCTGGTGTATTGGTAGGATGTTCTGACCTCATGTACCAGTGTGGTGTATTGGTTGGGTGTTCTGACCTCATGTACCAATGTGGTGTATTGGTAGGATGTTCTGTCCTCATGTACCAGTGAGGTGTATTGTAGGATTTTCTGACCTCATGTACCAGTGTGGTGTATTGGTAGGATGTTCTGACCTCATGTACCAGTGTGGTGTATTGTAGGATGTTCTGACCTCATGTACCAGTCTGGTGTATTCGTAGGATGTTCTGACCTCATGTACCAGTCTGGTGTATTGTAGGATGTTCTGACCTCATATACCAGTCTGGTGTATTGGTAGGATGTTCTGACCTCATGTACCAATGTGGTGTATTGTAGGATGTTCTGACCTCATGTACCAGTGTGGTGTATTGTAGGATGTTCTGACCTCATGTACCAGTGTGGTGTATTGTAAGGTATTCTGACCTCATGTACCAGTGTGGTGTATTGTAGGGTGTTCTCACCTTATGTACCAGTGTGGTGTATTGTAGGATGTTCTGTCCTCATGTACCAGTGTGGTGTATTGGTAGGACTTTCTGACCTCATGTACCAGTGTGGTGTATTGTAGGATGTTGTGACCTCATGTACCAGTGTGGTGTATTGTAGGATGTTCTGACCTCATGTACCAGTGTGGTGTATTGGTAGGATTTTCTGACCTCATGTACCAGTGTGGTGTATTGGTTGGGTGTTCTGACCTCATGTACCAGTGTGGTGTATTGGTAGGATGTTCTGACCTCATGTACGAGTGTGGTGTATTGGTAGGATTTTCTGACCTCATGTACCAGTGTGGTGTATTGGTAGGATGTTCTGACCTCATGTATTGGTGTGGTGTATTGTAGGATGTTCTGACCTCATGTACCAGTGTGGTGTATTGGTAGGATGTTCTGACCTCATGTACCAGTGTGGTGTATTGCAGGATGTTCTGACCTCATGTACCAGTCTGGTGTATTGGTAGGATGTTCTGACCTCATGTTTCAATGTGGTGTATTGTAGGATGTTCTGACCTCATGTACCAGTGTGGTGTATTGTAGGATGTTCTGACCTCATGTACCAATGTGGTGTATTGGTAGGATGTTCTGACCTCATGTACGAGTGTGGTGTATTGGTAGGATTTTCTGTCCTCATGTACCAGTGTGGTGTATTGTAGGATGTTCTGACCTCATGTACCAGTGTGGTGTATTGGTAGGATGTTCTGTCCTCATGTACCAGTCTGGTGTATTGTAGGATGTTGTGACCTCATGTACCAGTGTGGTGTATTGGTAGGATGTTCTGTCCTCATGTACCAGTCTGGTGTATTGTAGGATGTTGTGACCTCATGTACCAGTGTGGTGTATTGTAGGATGTTCTGTCCTCATGTACCAGTGTGGTGTATTGTAGGATGTTCTGTCCTCATGTACCAGTGTGGTGTATTGTAGGATGTTCTGACCTCATGTACCAGTGTGGTGTATTGTAGGATGTTCTGACCTCATGTACAAGTGTGGTGCATTGGTAGAATGTTCTGTCCTCATGTACAAGTGTGGTGTATTGTAGGATGTTCTGACCTCATGTACAAGTGTGGTGTATTGTAGGATGTTCTGTCCTCATGTACCAGTGTGGTGTATTGGTAGGATGTTCTGACCTCATGTACCAGTGTGGTGTATTGGTAGGATGTTCTGACCTCATGTACCAGTGTGGTGTATTGGTAGGATGTTCTGACCTCATGTATCAGTCTCATGTACTCGTCTAACGTGTTGATCTGATTACTAGACTCATGAACTGAGCTCATGTTTTGGTGGGGCGGTCGGGTAGCCTAGTGGTTAAAGCGTTCGCTCGTCACGCCGAAGCCCCGGGTTCGATTCCCGACATGGGTACAATGTGTGAAGCCCATTTCTGGTGTCCCCCGCCGTGATATTGCTGGAATATTGCTAAAAGCGGCGTAAAATCAAACTCACTCACTCACTCATGTGTTGGTCTAATATGCTGGTACAAAAAACAAGAACCATCCTCCATTTACTCCCGTTATACGACATGCAATAGGGGACCTTATTCCTACCAAATGTGCGAGGGGATAGTGTCAAGTAAGCATGTGCCTCGATAGTGTTTGCATCGCTACTACTGAATATATTAAATATTCACCCCTTAATACCAGGTGCACCCCTACTGATATCAACTTTTCACGCCACATTAATTTCAGGGATTAATAACTTCCCAATGGTAGCATGTTCCGTAACTGAGATAGCCAGCATCTTGCCTCGAATTGATATTATTTTTAATATCTTACCCTTCTGTAACATAAGGGAAGAAAAAATAATGTTTATCAATGTTATAATATATTGAAGTTCATTCTTATAGACGATTTTGAATGAAAATAGACTTGCTTTTCTTTTTCAAGCCAGCTTTATATTCAAATATATACAAAAAGTCTAAGTATTCCTGCTTGGTAGCTTTCCTCGACCAGTGCGTTGGCCAAGTGTGGCATGGCGACTGTGAAAGAAACAGTTAGAAACAGCTACTGATCACTACTGAAACTGCTTTGAAAATGAAATAGTGATGTTTCTTTCTGGTAGGCTTGGTTGGAGATGTGATTAATGGTATATGCATTGTTGACGGTTGAGGCAAAAACATATTGAATAACATCTTTGTGTACCTCCACTCCAAAGTGGGTGTCGTTGATTCCGTGGCAGTGCAGCTTGCAAGTTTCAATTGTCAGGTCTGTATCTCTCACAAGATGGCTGCCTGGAAGGACGCGAGACGCATCATCTTCGTAGCACCCAACGTATGTGTGTGAGTCTGTAAGATTGGATTATTAAGGAAGATCACGAGATGACAAAAATAAATTTGATGTCATCAGTCACAAGTGATAGGTTACGAAATACATGCATGGTGTATATTACAATGGAAAGGGGGCGGTCGGGTAGCCTAGTGGTTAAAGCGTTCGCTCGTCACGCCGAAGACCCGTGTTCGATTACCGATATGGGTACAATGTGTGAAGCCCATTTCTGGTGTCCCCTGCTGGAATATTGCTAAAAGCATACTCACTGACTCCCTCACTCACTCATACCATGGAAAAACTCGTGAAGATCCGGAGTAGAATAGGTCTTCAGCAACGCATGCTTGCAGTAAAAGGCGACTATGCTTGTCGTGAAAGACGACTAAAGGGATCGGGTGGTTGATGCATTTCATCGATCCCAATTGCGTGGATCGATGCTCATGATGTCAATCACTGGATTGTCTGGTCCATACTCGATTATTTACAGACCGCCGTCATACAGCTAGAATATTGCTGAGTGTGGCGTTAAGCAACAAACAAACAAACAAAGGAAAGGATAAAAAGGCGTGTCGCCACTCAACATGATAAAACAGTGAAAAGGAAAGGATGAAAAGGGTGACATAATATCATAGACAGGATATCATCAAATTAACTTTTACCCCATGAGTACTTAATATTTGAGATTATTATTATTATTTTAAAAAATGTTATTATTAACACTGCTTCCGGAATGACATCCCCATAATGGCAGTGGCAGGGGACGTGTCCAGCTACACCTACCCTCAGGACATGGCGTAGTAGAAGTCGTAGTTGGTGGAGTCGTTGGCTGATTAGTAGTGGGTGTAGTTGGTGTGGTGGTAGTTGTAGTTGATAGAGTCGTGGTTGTTGCCGTAATTGGTGTCGTGGTGGTGGTAGTTGAAAGAGTCATGGTTGTTGTTGTAATTGGTGTCGTCCTTGATGTCGTGGAAGTCAATGTAGCTGTTGTCGTGGCGGTCGTAGTTGTCGCTGTCACTGGTGCTGCGGTTGTGGAGGTAGTGACTCCTGGGGCCAGACAGAGGTATTTAACCCCTGCTTCAACTGGCACACAAACCTCCTTCTCTTTACATGGGCGGTTGTGACAAGTCATCCTCTGAGACCCTTTCTGCAAACACATTTGAAAAACTTTCCAGTTTCTAAATTTTAGATTTCAGTTAGGAATATCCAAACAGGATGTAATACTATCAGGTGAGTTGAAAAGGGGTTTAACGTCGCGTCCAAGATTATTGTACTTATATAGCGACGTCTATGCACGTGTATGTATGTGTGTGGCTGCTTGTACTAGTCCGGACTGATGCTGATTTAAAGTGCTAGCACACTGAGATACCATGCCGCAGTTTAACATGAATACCCCACTCAGACACAGTATACTGACTCCGAGCCGACCAGTCCTTGTTTTAGCCCCTTAATGCCGAGCACCAGACAGGGTAACAACAAGTACCATCTTTTAACGTCTTTTGGTATGAAGGGGCCGTGGATCGAACCCCGGACCTTCCGCTCTCCGGGCGGACGCTCTACCACTAGGCGGTTTGCATTACTATCATTCAGTGATAAAAAAACGGTTGTAAATTGTAAACAAATCATGATGATTTCCAGACAATGAGGGGACACGGGTGGCCCAGTCGACTGTGCAGAGTTGCTTCCCATGCCAGAAACCTATGGTTGTGGGTTCGAATCCCGGTTCGCCACAATTATGTTTCTAGGTTTGTCAGCACCATACCCGTGCTCGTGGGTTTCACCGAAGTGGTAAACGTCTTAGACCTACATGATGACAGGGGACACTGCAAGGGTCTTCACTGTTTGTATCCAGCAATGTTATGACGGGGGACTTGTTCATTGCCAGGAGTGAGTGAGTTGGGTTTAACGCCGCTTTTAACAGTATTCCAGTTTTATCACGGCGTGTCAGCTTAATGTAGGAGGAAAGCCCGAAGTGATGAAGGTCTAAGACGCTTACCACTTCGGTGAAACCCATGAGCACGGGTATGGTGCTGACAAACCCACAATCACAGGTTTCTGGCGTGCCCAAGGGACAGCGCACAGCGAAACTCGGCACCTTAGATGACTGGGCCACCCGTGCCCCCGTTTATATTGAATGTGATGTTATTGATGGTTTCTGGAGCGGAACAGCCACTGAACCAGTACCTTTAAGGTGTATTTCATGTTACAGCATTTGCCATTCTGTTTGGCATAATCACATGTTACAAGTCATCTGTGGAACGTTTCATGTGATATTTATGGTCTGCATGCAAAGTCGAAAGTGATATAGTATCTATACTTCAGCCATTCCTGAGCCCTGTCTTATTCTAATGTTATAGACAGCACTTCTCATCGTCAGCATTGAGTTATTCAACGAAAAATGCGTGTAGTCGTACTCCTTTTAGTAACTTATTCGACGTAATATGCGTCCAGGGCGCTCTCAAAATTAGAAATATGGGACTCTTAGTAGAAAATTATTTTGGTGAAAAAGAACAAAGTTAAAAGATCGTAAATTTCGTGGTTTTTGCTGACAGCCTGAAATGATTATACGACAGATAAATTTTTCCAGAATTCAATTGC
>NW_025963935.1:932500-962500 GCF_023055435.1 Haliotis rufescens
GCAGTTACCTGTAGTGTGTTTTTTAAATTTTTTTAGGTGGTTATTTAGGTTGGTGTGTCCTGTTTGGAGTTTAGTGATTACTCTGTCGATTTTTTTGGATGGATGGAGAATTTTGGGTTTGGTTAGTGGTTTGCTGAGCACTTTTTTGATTTGGCTATTTGAGTTTAGATATAGGTTATGCCATTTTTTGGTGAGTTTTTGCTTGTTTACACTTTTAATTTCTGATTTTGAGATGGGTAAGTTTAAGCTTATTTCTGGGATTTTGAGGGATAGTTTAGCTGCTTTATCGGCGTTTTCATTACCGTATATTCCTACGTGGGCGGGTATCCACAAGAAGGTTATTTGTTTGCCTGCCTTAGTTAGGTCGTTGGAGCTATTAAGTATTTGATTTATTAATTTAGGTCGGTTTTGGGTATTTTTGTTTTGGAGGGCTTGCAGTCCACTTAGGGAGTCGGTAAGTATTAGGATTTTTTTGTGGTTTTTGGATTCTTGATTATGGAGGGCTGAGGCCATGCCCATTAGTTCTGCCGTGAATATTGATTGGTTGTTTGGGAGTCGGAAGGATTGTGTGGTTTTAGTTGGTTGTGTGGTATGGACTCCGAAACCTGTGTGTTTGGAGGTCGGATCTGAGGATCCGTCCGTGTAAATGTGACACCAATTTGGCCAATTTTCGTGTATGTATGCTAGTGTGGTAGTTTTAGCTATGTTTGGGTCGGTTTGTTTATTTATTTGGCTAGCTAGTGTTGTGTCTATTTTGGGTATTTTAAGTTTAGGGGTGAAGATATTTGATTGTTTGCAGTTTTGTTTAAGATTTTTAATTTGGTGTTCATTTAGGTAGTTTGTTATTCTTTGGGATATTGGGGTAAGTAAGGGGTGTTTACGAGCTAGAGCTTGGTTTTTGGGGCTGATGTTTTGGTTTATTAAGTTTTGGATGAGAGGGTTTGATTGGGACGCGGCCCAGAAATTTAAGCTTAGCTGTTCCCTGCGTAGACTTAGTGGGATTTCTCCTGTTAAGGCCTGAAGTGAGGTGTAGGAGGTGCCATGTTGGGTGCGTGTAATTAGTTTGAGAGCCTGATATTGTATTGAGTCAAGTTTTTTAGATATAGAGTTGTTTAGGGTGTTGTATATGGCGCAGCCGTAGTCTAGTTTTGATCTAATTAGTGATATGTAGAGAGAGAGGAGGGTATCTTTGGATGCTCCCCAGTTAGAGCCAGTTAGGCATCTTAGGGTGTTTAGGTCTTTACTGCATTTAGTTGTTAGGTTTTGGATGTGAGCATCCCAGGTGAGATGTTCATCGAAAATAAGTCCTAAAAATTTGGTTTGTTTTTGAAATTTGATTGTTTGATTGTTTAGCTGGAGGATTGGGGAGGCGGGTTTCATGTTTTTATGTTTGAATACTATTCCTGTTGTTTTTTCTGAGTTAAGGGAGAAGCCCCATTTGTCAGCCCATTGTTGTATTTTATTAAGAGATTTTTGGAGTAAATTTTGGACCATGTTCATACTTTTAGTGCGGATCCAGATGGCTCCATCATCCGCGAATTTTGATGTGTTTACTTTAGGGGATAGGCCCTCGAATAGATCGTTTATCATTATATTGAAGAGGGTGGGGCTGAGGATACTGCCCTGTGGAGTACCATTTTCTAGGGGACATTGGTCCGATAGAGTTTGGTCTATACCCACGGTTATTTTACGATTTTTTAGGAAGTCCTGGATGTAGTTTATTATCTGACCTTTGAGTCCTATTTTTTAAAGTTTTTGTATTAGCCCATCGTGCCATACCATGTCGAAGGCTTTAGAGAAGTCTAAGAAGATGCCTGTGGTATATTGTTTATTTAGTTGTCCTGTCTTAATATCTTGTTCTAGTCGGGCGAGGTTATCTAGGGTTGAGCGGCCAGGAGTGAAACCGCTTTGATCTGGGTTTATGATGTTATTTTGGGTTAAGTAATGTTGTAATCTATTTTTAGCCATTGATTCCATTACTTTACATAAGTTTGAAGTTAGGGATATTGGTCTATATGAGTTAGCTTGATTAGCTGGTTTATTAGGTTTAGGGATTGGTATGACTAGGGCCTGTTTCCAGGGAGTAGGAACCTGTCCGTTTAGGTAGATGAGATTGTATAGTTTGAGTAGTGCCTGGAGTAGTTTTAGGGGGAGTTTTTTAATTATTTGGTAAGAAGTTAGGTCTAATCCTGGGGCTGTGCCCTTTTTCCTGTTTTGGATTACGTAGAGGAGCTCCTCCATTGTGTAGGGTTGATTTATTTCTAGATTGTTATTGTTTGGTTCTTTTGTTGGTTTGTTTTCTGTTTTAAGTTTATCTTGGAATTTTTTACTGAAGTTGGTGTTACTGCTAACGGCCGAAAAGTGGTTGGCGAGATTATTTGCTTTTTGGGCGGGGTTGGTTGAGTTGTCAATGTTAGGGTTTTTTTTATGTCGTTTTAAGCCTCTGATGGCGTGGATTTTGCGCCAGACCATTCTGGCATCTGTACGGTTATTTATACCTTCGCAGAATTTTTTCCAGTCTCTACTTTTGGCTATTTGGACTAGTTTTTGAACCTGGTGGTTTAGTTCGTGGGCTATGTTTAAATATTTGTAGTCGCGTTTTGCTTTATTGAAGGCTGATTTACGTTTTCGTCTAGTCTGTTCTATTTCCTCATTCCACCATGGTACCGTCGGTTTGCCTGTCTTAGATGTTTTGAAGGGGATGGAGGTTTTGGCTGCGTTTATTATATAGTCTGTTAGGTTTTTACAATAGGTTTCTGGATCATTATTTTCTATTTCGTTTAAGTTAGCTTCGTTGCAGATATCTTGGAATTGGTCCCAGTTAGCTTTATTGTAATGGAATTTTGGTTCTTGATTTTCTGTTTGGATTGGTACGTTTGTATTTCCTATGGTTATGTTTATGGGGAAGTGGTCACTACCTAGCGGGACGTCGTGCACTTCCCATTGAGTACTTTGGGCTAGATCTGCGGTGCATATGGTTAGGTCGATAGCCGACATTTTTTGGTTTATCTTATCGTACCTCGTGGGTTGGTTGCTATTAAGGAGTACTAGGTCGTTTGTTTCTATCCATTCGGAGATTAATTTGCCATGATTATCTATTTTATCATCTATGCTCCATGCAGGATGGTGAGCGTTAAAGTCTCCTAGGAATATAGTAGATTTATCGCTTATTTGGAGTAGTTTGTTTAGATCCTCAGGTTGGACTTTTTGTTCCGCCCAGTGGTAAATATTTATGATGTTTATGTTTCGGTTATTTAATGTGATTTTAATGCCGTTGGCTTCTAGGTTTGGCGTGTCTATTTTTATTTCTTCGTAATTTTTATCTTCCCTGATAAATATGATTAGTCCTCCTGCGGCTCTTCTTGTTTTCGGTTTAGCTCTGTCAGTTCTAACTGAGTTGTAGTTAGGTAGTGTGAATTTGGATTTTTTTGAGAATTTGGTTTCCTGTATACAAGCAATGTGAGGGCCTTTATTTAGTTTAAATTTAGTTTTTAGTTCATGGCCATGGGAGGTGAGTCCGTTGGCGTTCAACTGAAAAATATTTAGTCCTTCGAATATTGGGTTCGGGTGATTGGTGATTTATTTTTTATTTTTTATTTTATTCGGTGAGTTCTTTTAGATGGAGGTTAAAGAGGAAGAAGGGAAGATCGGTTAATTTTAGATTGAAAGCTACTTTGTAGAAGGATTTCATGCTAGCTTTTGATGAGTTTTGACTATACATGTATGCTAGGAGTAAGGTGAGGTTATTTAGGTTTTGGGTGTTGGCTGGTTGGGGAGTTTGGTTTGTTTTAGTTGGAGTAGTGTCTATTGTTTCCTCAGTAGTGGAGAAATCTTCGTCATCGGTTAGATTAGGTTTAGCTGATTGAGTTTCCATGGGGGAGGCATGTGATGTGGAGGATTGTGAAGGTGTTTGTGGGATGGGTGTAGCTGATGATTTCTTAATGTTTGTGTTTTGTTGTTGTGCTTGCTTGTGGGAGAGCGTTGTTACCATATGGGCTGTAGGGTGCTTGGATGAGGGTCGTGTTGTGGTGGTCATTTTGAGGTTTGTTTTGCATGCGGGGGTTGATGTTTTGGCTAGGTGAGATGTGGGAGGGTTCGTGGTTGGTTGAGTGGCTGCTTGTATGTGTGAGTTGGGTGCGGTTTCTCGGTAGGGGCCCCAGACAGAGCTGTCGGTTATGGGTGTGGTGTTTGTTTGTGGGATGGTGTTTGGGTGTGGTGTAGGGAGGAGTGGTTTAGATGCAGGTGTAGCAAATTCTCGTGTTTGGATTTTAGCCGTGTCTATGTGTTTGTTGGCCTGCTGGGTGAGTGTGTGTCTGTATGGGCATTGGTTTGAGAGTGAAGTGTGTTGGGTGGATTTGCAGTGGATGCACCAGGGTGTGCATGTGCCTGGGCAGTCTCTTTGTGCGCATTTTTTACATTTAGTTTTACGGTATGTGCATTGGGAGGCAGTGTGGTTGTATTTGAGGCACTTTGTACATTGCTTAACCTGCTTTATATAGGGTTTGACAATGGAGGTTGGGACCGTTTTTCCGTTTCTAGTTGAGGTTATTCTACGCGTGCTGGTGATTAGGGGTTGAGGGTTTTGGTCTTGGTTTATGTTAGCTTCTAGAGAGTATAATTGTAAGGCCTCAGTTGTTTCCCTTGGGTTAACCCTAATTACGCCTCGTGTATATTGTTGCCAATTAGGTGTTTGTTTGATTACTGTGACGTGGAATATTTGAGTTATTTTATTTGCTGCGTTGTAAGATTCTCGGTTAGGGAAGATTATCTGGTATCCTTTGTTGGCTTTTTTAATATTGTTGTAATTTATTTTTTCTCTTTTAAACCAAAGTCCTATTTTATCTGCCGAAAGTTCTAGTGAGAGAGTGGTGCCTGAGCCTGCTGAGAAGAAGTAGAGGGCGAAGGTGGTGAGGAAGGCGGCCGGGGAGGGTGTGGGCGATGGAGGTGGAGAGGATGTGTCGAGTTTGCGTTTTTTGGTGTTTTGAGGTGGCGAGTTAGCTGGTTTGGTGGGGGTGGTGTGTGTCGTGTTTTCGCCATACTCGGTCGGGACGATGTTTTCGAGTGACCTCCCGGAAGTGTTGTGCGCTTCCGCAGGCGTGGGTGAGTTAGGAGCTGGCTGCGAGTGTGGCGTTGCGGGTGTCAGTCATGTTGTTTGGAGAGTTGGAGAGCGTGTGTTGTGGTGGGTGGTGGTGGAGTGGGAGTGGTGTTTTGGGGAGGTGAGTTGGTTTGTTGTTTTACTTGGTGAGTTGTGTTTAGCAGGCGGAGGAGGTTGCGGTGGTTATTTGTTGTTGGTTTTAGTAGGAGGGTTTGTGAAATGGATTAATTATTAAAGATTTATTTTGTTGCTGGAAGGCTGGGATTAGGTGAGACAAGTGGAAAGCGGGGATTAGGAGATATTTAGTCGAAGGAGTGGAGGTATGTGAGTGGTGGGCGTGGGTGGTGAGTAGGAAAGAGCGTGCGTTGTGTTAAGAAGAAGGGGGGATTAGCTGTTTTTTTGTTTTTAGGAGTTGGGTCAAAGGGTGTGTTTGAGTGGTGGGCGTGGGTAGTGAGTAGAAATGAGTGCGAGCTGTGTTAGGGAGATGGGGGAGGATAAGGTGTTGGTTATTTATAAGAGTTGAGTGTTGTTGTTGGTTTTAAGGTTTTAGGGGTTTTGTGATTAATTCGGTGAGAGTGATGTATGTGAATAAGGATGAAAGGATAACGTGATAATTACCGATGATGGAGTTTCCTTGGCTGGCTATCAGGCAATGCTCTGTGCTGGCTTGGGAAGTGTTGCTCGCTTGGCCAAGACTCGATTATTTACAGACCGCTGTCCTATAGCTGGAATATTGCTAGGTTCGGCGTTAAACAACAAACAAACAAACGATGAGAGTGATTTTAAGAGTATGTGAATAAGGCTGAAAGGATAACGTGATAATTACCGATGATGGATTTCTCCTTGGCTGGCTATCAGGCAATGCTCTGTGCTGGCTTGGGAGGTGTTGCTCGCTTGGAGTACAAACTGCAACTGCGTTTCGGTGTAGGCTCTAAGACCGTTATCAAGCAAGTGATTTACAGAGTGTAGTAGGCAAGTATATATACACGTAGGAGGCAATGTTTATACAGTAGAGTAGATATTGTTATACTGGGGTAGAGAAGCCTGTTGTGTATACAAGGGTAGTGATGACAATCATCGGTGAAGTCAGTGACATAAACAAAGGATGAAGTCAGTAATGTAAACAACGGGATTATGGCTGATTGGGGTCTTTGAGGAGTTGATGATGCCACAGCATCCAGTGGGAGAGAGTCACAACCCTCGCCACCAACCTCAAAGACTTCAAGATCAGGAAACTACAAGAAGCCATCAACATCAAAAGACTTCAGCCCTCAATCAACCGTGACCAAGGCTATTACATACCCCCGGCATACCATCAACTCACCAAAGACCTCAAAAGACTTCCTTGTGTTAAAACAGTAAACCATATTTTTATCAGCATTAGGAAAAGGCCACACACAAATATGTTTACTAGTCAAACCCAGTTCACAACACGGACTTTAATCCTCTGTATTATTCTCTTTCCAAAGAAGACCTAAGAATGTAACCTGTATTTTTAACTGACCAGTATAGCATTTGGAAATATGTCTATTGTGTAAATTCACGGCATATCTCTTCGCTTTGACATTGCATAAACCCTAATTATTTTTAAATCACTGGCTGTATTGAAAATACATTACACTTTTATGGATGTAAAAGAATAGGCAATTAGACATTACTGAATTCTTAATTTATTCATAGCTATGAATATGTTGTCAGATTTGTTCAATTATTTTAAGCTTCTCAATGGTGGTTTATCATGACTATAGCTCATTGAAACTTATATTGTTTGCTTAAGGATTTTATTGAAAGCTGTGTAAGTTAAGAAGTGTACCAAATCACGTAGCAAATGTTTGATCTGGATAGCTGGATAGTTACCACATTGGACATTTGGCTAGAAATAAGGTATTGTTGAATGTGTCATTTACTTTGTCGGTTCTGGCTTTGATTGTAAAGGTTGTCGCAGCCAACATGAAACAGGAAGGTCTGAATATTTGTATCACTCTCCTACCCAGAGTTCCATGCGACCGGCAGCCAGCTAGCATAGTACCTCTGCCACAGCCCAGCGCCATGTGGCGATTCGTCACATCTTTCACAGTTCGTTCAAGATATTGCATATGCTTTTCATCCGTTTCATGTTAGACAAGTCTACACATTTTCATAAACAAATGTCAAAGAATGGTTACGGTTCATTAAGAAAGTATCCTAATATGTGAAAATATATTTGTTTTTGCGTCGTTATCCTTTGTTTACATTGGTTGTAAGGCTCCACGTGTGTCCTCGAAGCCCAACGGAGAGCTAACGATACGGTCACTTTGATGTATAAATATATATTGTCATGAAATTCCCTGTCGCAGTGGTAGTTGCATTTCTATATAATTATGCAAAACAATATGTTAAGGGCCCCCAAATACTTGCATTAGTCCGTTCTATACTGATTTCTGAAAAAGCGCGTTTGTTTACAAACAAGAGAAAAGTCCGGTCACGTGATATGCAAATTAGCCTGTGGCGGTGGTGTTATGCTGAGTCACTACTGCGCCGGAGTGTGATATTGTATGCACTAAGAAGCGAATGTCACTACATTTAACCCCGCATGTGGGATATCAGCTCTTGGTTGGGCACTTCAGATATATTTCCCTGAAGTACTTAGCGGATTCGTACAAGGGTTTGCACATTGCTTTTTCGATTCATACCCCAATGAACCAAAAAAAAAATGCAAGGTCAGTCCTTCTAAATAGATTCGACCATGAGAGAATTTTTTTATCGACAAGAGATTACCGAACAACAAGTATGCAGACAAAAACGAAGAAATTGATCAACATACAAGGCGTAGGAATACATGCTGTGGCGTGACATGAATCAGGTGCATGTTTAATTTATGCACATAACTTGACACGCCTATAAAGTCAGTAGCCAATCAACGGAGAGTACCATGAAACAAAGTTCAATTGACCTGTCAATGAAGTCAAGAGGCGCGGAGAACTGAGTCAGACGGTAAGGGACTGGAACAGACGGGCAAGCCTGCACGTTTGCTGTTTCATTCCTTTGAGGGTGGTTAGGACAATGAGTTTACCAAAACCTTTCATTGGGAAATGTTTGTTTGTTTGTTTATTTGTTGCTTAACGTCGCACTCAGCAATATTCTAGCTATATGACGGCGGTCTGTAAATAATCGAGTCCAGACAATCCAGTGATTGATATCATGAGCATCGATCCACGCAATTGGGATCGATTACATGCATCAACCAAGTCAGCGAGCCTGACCACCGGTCCCTTTAGTCGCCTTTTACAACAAACATAGTCACCTTTTACGACAAGCATGGGTTGCTGAAGACGTATTCTACCCCGGATCTTCACGGGCCTCATTGGGAAATGAATACAATAGCGTGTTACCAATTCAGCAAATCAGAATACAGGAATTACAATAGTACGAACATTTTATTATATTGCATATGAACCCACGTCGGAAATCGAACCCAGGTCTTCAGCGTGACGAGCGAACGCTTTACCCACTAGGCTACCCGGCCGCCCCAGATGAACATGTATACGAGGACCTGGTCAATGGGAATTAGGCAAGCATTTATGCGGGTGAACACATACAAAAGGCCGTCTTCATACCGCCAGATTGCCACTCTGGTCACTACTCCCCACTTTGTTTAGGAGAAGCATCGTTTTCGGGAGAATACTTGATACACAGTCCACGCGGAAATTGTTTGAATATTTAAATACATTGAAGTTCCGAACATTTTCTTTGCCATTAAATGTTTGGTGTTGCTGCTGCACACTCGAATATTAATATTAATAATTCTTAAATAGAAGCTTGAAACAATGTGGTATTGTGTTACAAAATGTCATTGTAAATCGAACTTGCCGAACTCAAGGATAGTTTTTTTTATGTCGGTCTGTGTTCATTTCGTGTACCTAACTCAAATTACACAAAGATTGATCACGATATGAGACAAACATAGTCAGCGTCATATCAGATGTGCCTCACCAACGTAGCATAGCGAGAGTGTCATGATAGTGGCATCAGGGTCAAGATCAACTCTCAGCTGTAATATGCATAGGAAGGACCGTATTAGAATTAACGATTGTGTCGTGTTGTGTGAATTATCACTTGTTTACCTGAAAATGATTTATTCCTGCTGCAGTGTAAAATGATCTGGACAGTAAAGCTGTAGTATAGTGTGTTGTTATCAGTTAATAATAGTTTTCTGTTCATGCTCATTCTCAGTTACAAATCAATACAGTAAACTACGGTTATACCGAACTCGATGGGACCACTAATTTTAGTTCGTAATAACCGTCGTTCGTTTAAAGCATATATACAGTATTTATACAACAAATGGTCGGGACTAAAAATAAGTTCGTTATATCGGTCAGTTCGTTATAAGCGTGTTCGTTATAAACGTAGTTTTGTGTATTATGACATTTGCATTTGTAACAGGCACCAAAGAACCTTGAAAACTAAATTAAATATAAAGACAGAAGTATCACACTCATTTACTTGAGTGTGTTTGTTCTGGATCTGTGTCTTAGCCTACGACGTATCATAAGGACAATGTCTGTATTCAAATATCAGTAATAAAATACAGTAAACTACGGTAATAACGAACTCAAAGGGACCACTGATTGTAGTTTATTATAACCGTAGTTCGCTGCGAGCATTTATCATCCCAAACTGGCTCCCACAGGAGATATCGCTTGGATGAGATCAAGCGATATCTACACAGTAGATGTCGCTGCAATGAAATTGCATCACAATGCTTTGCAGACCATTATGACGTCACTGGTTACCATGACGTCACAATCAAATGACATCACTAATGGCTCTGCTATTGAAGCTGTTAGCAGTACTTTTTACATTGAAGACACTGCTAATTACTGTCTACAAATTGAAAAAAGTTGGAAGAATGATGTTGGATGATCAATAAAATCTCACCCTCGTGTCTTTTGATATCGGAATTTTTCCACTTTTATCAACTCGTGTTGATATATTTGATGTCAAAAGACACTCGGGTGAGATTCTCTATATATACAGCATAACTACAGCAAATTTTAGGGACAAAAAAGTAAGTTCGCCATATCCGTCAGTTCTTTATAAGCGTGTTCGTTATAAACGTAGTTTACTGTACCTCCAAGATATAAGGGATCTAATGATTTGAATGTAGCTGGAGTTGAAGTGTACAATTACAATACCGTGTCGTTGAATCCGAACGCAACATCTGATCTCAATGAACTTTCATGTCATGCATGAACAGCACGTGATGTACATGCACACACAAGCCAAAGTGTGTGCGCTAACAGGAGAATTGATAATCACAAATGCAATTGAGCTAAGCACATGCTTGATGCCTCCAAGACAGTATCTCAATGAACGGACAAAATGGCGAATTGTGGGTACGGAAGAGGTGAGGTGAGGGGAAATGGGGTTTACCGTCGCGTCCAAGATTATTGCACTTATATAGCGACGTGCATCCATGCATGTGTGTGCGTGTGCGTGTGCGTGTGCGTGTGTGCGTGAGTGCGTGCGTGCGTGCGTGTGTACTGGTCCGGACTGATGCCGAATTATAGATATAAATATAGACGCTGAGATACCATGCTGCAGTTTAACATGATCAACCCAGTCAGACACAGTATACTGACTCCGAGCCGACCAGTCCTTGTTTTAACTCCTTAATGCCGAACTCAATACAGGGTAACAACAAGTACCATCTTTTAACGTCTTTTGGTATGACGCGGCCGGGGATCGAACCCCGGACCTTCCGCTCTTCGGGCGAACGCTCTACCACAAGACCACGGAGGCGGTCTGGGACGGAAGACAGGGACATCGGGTTGCGGTGGGGTAGCCTAGTGGTTAAAGCGTTCATTCGTGACGCCGAAGGCCCGGGTTCGATTCCCACATGGGTACAATGTGTGAAGCCCATATCTGATGTCCCCCGCCGTAATATTGCTAGAATATCGCTAAAAGCAATGGTCATGTGCAACAACACATACTGTTGGTTGTATGGTTTGTTGTTTAACGCCGCACTCAGCAATATTCCAGCTATATGACGGCGGTCTGTAAATAATCGAGTCCAGACAATCCAGTGATTGATATCATGAGCATCGATCCACGCAATTGGGATCGATGACATGCATCAACCAAGTCAGCGAGCCTGACCACCGGTCCCTTTAGTCGCCTTTTACAACAAACATAGTCACCTTTTACGACAAGCATGGATTGCTGAAGACCTATTCTACCCCGGATCTTCACAGGTACAACACCTACTGACAAGATCTAAGCTGTAGAATGCTGGTATTGAATGACAAATATTCTCTTCCTCATTTCCTGATCAAAGGAAATAATTTAGTCCTGTTTATCTTGTGCCGATCATGAAGTATCAATAATATAAACATTGTTACCAATACATCATAAGTGATCAAATCGATAAAGAATTCAACCACGTTGTTGAACTTGGCTAATTGAAATATAATGCAACATAAACAGGGCCTTTTCTGCATAACAAATAAATTAATTTCCCCTGGTGTATTTTCAATAAGCTGTCGGGGGTCGAAAGGTTTTCTACCTTTAACAAAGTTTGTTTTGTGCGTTGTGTCTTTTTATAAGATCGGGGGATACGAATAATTAACTCAACAGCTTCCATTTCCAATTTGAATTATGTAAATTAGGGATGTCCTGTGCAGGGCGATATCAAGGTTGGGAGTAATGTGATCTTGTGATCTGTGTGAGAATAGCCTTGCCATTTAACTTCTATAGATTTTCGACAACTTTGAAAACTCATTAATACCCGTAAGTTCTCCACATTATCCACCGTTCTGTCTGTATGGACCAAGGGGGCACGGGTGGCCCAGTCGTCTAAGGGCCGCGATTCGCTGTGCAGAGTTGCGTCCCTTTGGCACGCCAGAAACCTATGATTGTTGGTTCGAATCCCGGTTCGCCCCAATTATAGTTCTAGGTTTGTCAGCATCATACCCGTGCTCGTGCGGTTTCACCGAAGAGGTAAACGTCTAAGACCTGCATCACTTCGGGCTTTCCTCCCACATTAAGCTTACAAGCCGTGATGTTACTGGAATACTGTTAAAAGCGGCGTTAAACCAAACTCACTCACTCTATATGGACAAGATTTTGAACCAACAGCCGAATCGTTGTACGATGACACACAAAGAACGTATGTCGCTTCATTCAACTGACACAGGGGATCGACGCTTACCCAGAATCCTCACGGGGCGATATACTAGTATTGAAATATGAACAGCCAGAGCGTATGGGGTCGGGTTATGTCCTTATGTGAAGATAGTTTGGTGGTCATCTCTCTTGACCGGTCATGTTAGAAGGTTCAACTGTCTTGAAGGGACGGTCGGGTAGCCTAGTGGTTAAAGCGTTCGCTCGTCACGCTGAAGACCCGGGTTCGATTCCCGACATGGGTACAATGTGTGAAGCCCATTTCTGGTGTCCCCCGCCGTGATATTTCTGGAATATTGCTAAAAGCGGCGGAAGACCAAACTCACTCACTCACTCAACTGTCTTGAAAGTGATGTTTCTATTCTTAAGGGAAACCAGGTTTGGCGTAAGGTCATTCGATACTAACGTCATCGGATGCACATCGGATTCCAGTGCTTTGGCACAAGTGTCATAAGTCAGCGGTGAGTGTCATCATTTACAAGTGTGCTATGCATTTTATACCTGAAGATATTTATAAACACAAATGGCGGTAGGGTAGCCTTGTGGTTAAAGCGCTCGCTCGCCACGCCGAAGACTCGGGTTCGATTTCCAGTATGGGTACAACGTGTGAAGCCATTTCTGATGTCCCCCGTCGCGTTATTGCTGGAATATTGCCCAAAACAGCATAAAACTACACTCACTCACTATAACCAGGATGTTGATTCAGTTGTCCTGGCATCGTCTTCATGTGACAAAGATACCTACATGGGTATTGGCAGGTACTCGCGACTGATTCTTCTCTGGCGGTGACGTCTTCTAATGGCGAGCACCAGGCATGGTGCCATCTTTGAACGTCTTTTGGTATGACGCGGCCGGGCATCGAACCCCGGACCTTCCGCTCTTCGGGCGTACGCTCTACCACTGGACCACGGAGGCAGTCTTAACTTACATTAGTCAACGAGATCAGATTTTAGATAAAAACTTAATTTGCCATCTGGAACATTTGAGGAACATTCTAAATATACACTACTGTAACTAATTGTTTGTTTTTTAATGGCGATGGATCTACATATTGATAACTACTTTCAAGGCGATATTGTGATGACTTTTTTATTCATAGGGTTCAAAATATGCGAGTTAATGAAGTTATGCATGAAGCACGTTTGTAATAACTACGGGGTTCAGAGTTTGCCACTAGGACCCACTCGCTGGTCGAAAGAAACAATCAATTATAAAACCTGCTGCTTGTGTGTCATGATACTCGCATTGAGTGGATCTCTACTCGTGGTTTCAGTATTGACTTACAGGTTACCCTGATACATCCAGAGTGATAGGGGGCGGTCGGGTAGCCTAGTGGTTAAAGCGTTCGCACGCCACGCCGAAGACCCGTGTTCGATTCCCGACATGGGTACAGTGTGTGAAGCCCATTTCTGGTGTCCCCCGCCGTGATATTGCTGGAATATTGCTAAAAGCGGCGTAAAACGATACTCACTCACTCCAGAGTAATAGAAGTTGTAGAAAGATCACGGTGGGTAATGGGGTTTTATGCTTCCCGTGTTAGGTTTTCCATTACCTCGGAAAAAACGTGCGTCCTTTTGCTTTGAAGCTGGGTATAATGGATTTATTCTGCCTCTCAGAAGTTCACGTGCAACCTGTTTTGCTCGTGGCGGGGTATAACAGATTTAGTCACCCGCTGAAAATTTGTTACCCTCCAAGGCGAGATACACAGTATTTTATCAAGATCACGTGGATCAATCAGATCTCATCATTCTGACATGGAGGTGTGATAAAGTATTTTATCAAGATCACGTGGATCAATCAGATCTCATCATTTTGACATGGGGGTGTGATACAGTATTTTACCAAGATCACGTGGAGTAGTATAGGTAATGATGGTTCTGGCTCACTTCCACTGGAGCAGGATTCATATACCTATACTGCTACTACAGAGGGAATTTTTTATGCCAAAATGATGATGCGATTTAATGATAGTCATGAGATTAAGTTAAATTGGCTCTAGGTGGAGTCAATGATATAAATTTTTATAGGTAATGATGGTTCTGGACCACTACCAATACCTGGGGCCAATCATTGCTTTAGATGAGCCTAAATGGTAATAAAAATATTCTTCATTATTTTTATCGATAAAGCGATATTCAAGAAGGCGTCTTTTTCTTGTTCAGCACCCCTGATTTCGGCACCCCTACAATATTTTTTTCCACTAGAGCAATAGGATGTGTCCAAAGCATACATCTGTGCCCAACGAATTTCCAATTGAACATTTGTGCCCAACTACAGTATAGAACAAAAATGGAAGAAGCGAAATATACAACTATGGAGAGCATGGGAATACGCGCAGAAATGTCTATATTCCAACATATACTAGTGGAGAATGCATACGAAGACAACTTGCTACCAGATATATCCAAGGTAGACTATTTGGAAGGAAATCTGGGTAGAACACATCTAGAATCTTTGGATGGCCTGCCAACATTTGTAGACGATATGTATGTATTTGGCTATCTAGAAGAAAACGATATAGTATCTCTACGGGGATCTGTGTCTTGTACAACTGGAGAAAGTGGATCTGCAAAACGTATACTACAAGAAATACAAATAGCAACGCAGAAAGTATACGGATGTCGCGTGCATGCTACTATTGCAAATACAATTTCCTATAAAGGAGGCTCTGAGAGCAAAATACGAGACACAATACAACGAATACAAAAACAAACAGAATACAAAGCAAGGAAAAAATGGATGGAAAGATTTTCCAACGAAGAACCCAAAGGTATATTTGTGTGCAAAATAGATGTCTCCGAGTTGTCCCTAGAGGAAACACAAAAAGGGTTGGATGCACTACACCCGCAACTATATTCCTTTGGATACGAGATATATTCCATAGACTATACTAGAGACTTTTCTGGTGTACTAGATAGGAAAAAACTAGTGGAATACCTACAAAGCGAGGGATACTTTCTACAAGGTATACAATACGATTGTGGAGAAAGAGAAGGAACAATTCTAGACAATACAGCGTCTGTGGGAGAACATGTATGTACTTGGGTATACAGTAGGAACAATAGAACATTTTCCGCGAAGATATACAACAAAGTTGTTTCCAATTTCGAAGCGGGGGACGTTCGGAATCCAATAGGAGCACATCTTTGCGAATATGTAGATTGTCCAAATAGACACCTACGAAAAACATTTTTGCATCCAGACGTACAGAAAAGAGGTTGTTCTCGAATAGAAGTATCTGTGTATGCACCAGACGAAGACATAGGACCTTGGGTTGTAGACGAAATTCTAGAGTTGGTATCCCCCAAAGAAGAACCACTATTTCTCGAACAACCACCAGAAAACCAATGGAGAAACTTGGCAAAGAAATTGGATAGATGTTGTATAGTCGCATCTAGACCTCTTGGGAAGATATTTGTAGCATGGTATGCACACACAAAAACTAGGAGAATAGCAGGGATACATATACATCCGAAAAAAGAGACAGTAGAAGATACGAAGAAATGGGAAAGAGCAGTAGAATTTGCAATTGGAGACTTTGGGTTTCGCGCTTGTCCAATATTTCGTATAGACATCCTATCTTCCACAAACGAAGGTGTAGAGTTTGGACCACTTCGATGCTATACAAAAGCAAAAGATTCCAAAACTATTCTTGCGCCATCCAAACAACCAACAAAAATATCCAAGGCAGATACAAACCCTTCCATGCTTCTCCCAAGCACAGAACACATAGAATGGATATTCCGGAAAAACAAATCCCAGAGAATAGGAAAAGAAGTTTCCCAATTCCAAGCAATAGAAATGGAAACCAAAAGACAAATATCCACTCTTTCCAGATCCACTAGAGAACAAAGATTGCAAGACATAGAAGACTGGTTAGATAGCAATCTATGGAAAGAAAATATTGCAAAAATACACGAACAAAGAATACAAAAAGAAAAGGAGGAAAGGAAAAAGAGAGAACAAGAAATAGAAGAAATACAAAAAAACATATAAGAATATAGAAGAATATAGAACTGCATCTACAGATACCAAAAATATTGTAGAACAAAATTTGGGAAGCTGGTGTAGAAAGGTGTCCGAATTTTCGGGAAAAACTATTTCTATACTCGGATGGAAAGGAGAACGGGGTTGTAGCTAGATGTATCGAAAATGTAGATGTATATTGTTTTCCCGCTATTTGGCAAACAAAAAGACTGCGAAAGATACTAGAATTGCTAGAAACAGCTGCACAACACACAAAACCGGATAGATATGGAAAGTCTATGTATTGGATCCCAATGGTAGAAGGAGACGAATTGTCTTTGCACGTGGAAGAAACAAAAATGTTCTACAACAACGAGAACAAAAAAATAGAATACAATCCACTAGTTGTAGAAAAAACACCAAACCAAGAACTACTAGCAGCAAATACAAAGATAGACAAATTCGAAGAAGAAGTGGAATATTCTTCCATACAATATATAGAAAAAGCGCCAGCATGGAAAGAATGTACAAAAGCATTGGATTTGGAAGGAGAATATACATGTAGAAAATTTGCCAAAGGTATATTTCGAGGATTGGAAAGGACTATTCTGTTTCTACAAACAACAGATGGATCGGAAATTCCAGTATATGGAACATTTTTGCAAGAAGAAGTTGCAAAATTGGATCCCTTGGATACATATACAGCACCAATACTATGCAAAATAGGAAGAGAAAAGAGAACAATACATAGGAAGAAAGATAGATTGGTATCTATATCTGCAAAACACTAGTACGCAAACATACCACAAGGCAAAACAAGTCTAGAGTGCCCTATTCTATTTGTAGCAATATACAACTTTCCTCCATATTTTTCCCTACCCCAAACTTTCTCTTCCTCTCCTTCTCCAAGGTATCCATCTATTTCCCATCCCCCTTCTCCACAAGGATACTTTCTGTTTTTCTCTATGTATTCTTTTGCAGTATATACATGTTTGGCATTTCCAAAATCGTATTTCTTCCAATCTTCTACACAAAATCTTCTGGGCATACCATTTTCTTGGACATATTCCATCGTTGTTTCTATACTATACTATATATATAGCATATATCCAAATGGAAAATCTATAGCATTCGAAAAGCATCCTGTTTTGTGGGAGGGTCCTGCGGTGGAACAATGGGAGCTTCCTTTTTTCTCCGTAGCTTCCATAGTACAACAATTGGAAAGAGAATGTATCCCGCTATATTCGTGTATTTGGCAAACCATTGCGCTTTCTGTACATTCTTTTCCAAGGACTCTACTTCTTCTTCTATATCCTCCACATCCTTCCCCAAGGTCTCCAATTCTTCTTTCTCCTTCGCAATATTGTTTCGTATATCCAACAATACTCTATATATATCTCCCAATATATCTTCGCGAGACACACGCTCTATAGGGTTGTATGGTTCCACCTGTGTCGTGCTTTCTACAGGGTTCTCCGAGTTTTTCCATATTCTATACAACCTCCCAGCTCCAATACCATATTTTCTTTTCGCATCCTCCACGGAGATGCTCCCACGAAGGGCACGAATTTCTTCCAACTCTTCTTCGGATAGATTTTTCTTTTGCGGCATCGTATATATATTCTAGAATATCTTGTCTCCAATAGGAATCCTATACATAGAAATTCCACGCACCAAGAATCCTGTACCTAGGAAAATCAAGCAAATGCTTGTAGCAAAATATAGCAAAATATAGCAAAAATATAGCAAAATCTTTTCTCTTCCTATTTTGCATAGTATTGGTGCTGTATATGTATCCAAGGGATCCAATTTTGCAACTTCTTCTTGCAAAAATGTTCCATATACTGGAATTTCCGATCCATCTGTTGTTTGTAGAAACAGAATAGTCCTTTCCAATCCTCGAAATATACCTTTGGCAAATTTTCTACATGTATATTCTCCTTCCAAATCCAATGCTTTTGTACATTCTTTCCATGCTGGCGCTTTTTCTATATATTGTATGGAAGAATATTCCACTTCTTCTTCGAATTTGTCTATCTTTGTATTTGCTGCTAGTAGTTCTTGGTTTGGTGTTTTTTCTACAACTAGTGGATTGTATTCTATTTTTTTGTTCTCGTTGTTGTAGAACATTTTTGTTTCTTCCACGTGCAAAGACAATTCGTCTCCTTCTACCATTGGGATCCAATACATAGACTTTCCATATCTATCCGGTTTTGTGTGTTGTGCAGCTGTTTCTAGCAATTCTAGTATCTTTCGCAGTCTTTTTGTTTGCCAAATAGCGGGAAAACAATATACATCTACATTTTCGATACATCTAGCTACAACCCCGTTCTCCTTTCCATCCGAGTATAGAAATAGTTTTTCCCGAAAATTCGGACACCTTTCTACACCAGCTTCCCAAATTTTGTTCTACAATATTTTTGGTATCTGTAGATGCAGTTCTATATTCTTCTATATTCTTGTATGTTTTTTGTATTTCTTCTATTTCTTGTTCTCTCTTTTTCCTTTCCTCCTTTTCTTTTTGTATTCTTTGTTCGTGTATTTTTGCAATATTTTCTTTCCATAGATTGCTATCCAACCAGTCTTCTATGTCTTGCAATCTTTGTTCTCTAGTGGATCTGGAAAGAGTGGATATTTGTCTTTTGGTTTCCATTTCTATTGCTTGGAATTGGGAAACTTCTTTTCCTATTCTCTGGGATTTGTTTTTCCGGAATATCCATTCTATGTGTTCTGTGCTTGGGAGAAGCATGGAAGGGTTTGTATCTGCCTTGGATATTTTTGTTGGTTGTTTGGATGGCGCAAGAATAGTTTTGGAATCTTTTGCTTTTGTATAGCATCGAAGTGGTCCAAACTCTACACCTTCGTTTGTGGAAGATAGGATGTCTATACGAAATATTGGACAAGCGCGAAACCCAAAGTCTCCAATTGCAAATTCTACTGCTCTTTCCCATTTCTTCGTATCTTCTACTGTCTCTTTTTTCGGATGTATATGTATCCCTGCTATTCTCCTAGTTTTTGTGTGTGCATACCATGCTACAAATATCTTCCCAAGAGGTCTAGATGCGACTATACAACATCTATCCAATTTCTTTGCCAAGTTTCTCCATTGGTTTTCTGGTGGTTGTTCGAGAAATAGTGGTTCTTCTTTGGGGGATACCAACTCTAGAATTTCGTCTACAACCCAAGGTCCTATGTCTTCGTCTGGTGCATACACAGATACTTCTATTCGAGAACAACCTCTTTTCTGTACGTCTGGATGCAAAAATGTTTTTCGTAGGTGTCTATTTGGACAATCTACATATTCGCAAAGATGTGCTCCTATTGGATTCCGAACGTCCCCCGCTTCGAAATTGGAAACAACTTTGTTGTATATCTTCGCGGAAAATGTTCTATTGTTCCTACTGTATACCCAAGTACATACATGTTCTCCCACAGACGCTGTATTGTCTAGAATTGTTCCTTCTCTTTCTCCACAATCGTATTGTATACCTTGTAGAAAGTATCCCTCGCTTTGTAGGTATTCCACTAGTTTTTTCCTATCTAGTACACCAGAAAAGTCTCTAGTATAGTCTATGGAATATATCTCGTATCCAAAGTAATATAGTTGCGGGTGTAGTGCATCCAACCCTTTTTGTGTTTCCTCTAGGGACAACTCGGAGACATCTATTTTGCACACAAATATACCTTTGGGTTCTTCGTTGGAAAATCTTTCCATCCATTTTTTCCTTGCTTTGTATTCTGTTTGTTTTTGTATTCGTTGTATTGTGTCTCGTATTTTGCTCCCAGAGCCTCCTATATAGGAAATTGTATTTGCAATAGTAGCATGCACGCGACATCCGTATACTTTCTGCGTTGCTATTTGTATTTCTTGTAGTATACGTTTTGCAGATCCACTTTCTCCAGTTGTACAAGACACAGATCCCCGTAGAGATACTATATCGTTTTCTTCTAGATAGCCAAATACATACATATCGTCTACAAATGTTGGCAGGCCATCCAAAGATTCTAGATGTGTTCTACCCAGATTTCCTTCCAAATAGTCTACCTTGGATATATCTGGTAGCAAGTTGTCTTCGTATGCATTCTCCACTAGTATATGTTGGAATATAGACATTTCTGCGCGTATTCCCATGCTCTCCATAGTTGTATATTTCGCTTCTTCCATTTTTGTTCTATACTGTAGTTGGGCACAAATGTTCAATTGGAAATTCGTTGGGCACAGATGTATGCTTTGGACACATCCTATTGCTCTAGTGGAAAAAAATATTGTAGGGGTGCCGAAATCAGGGGTGCTGAACAAGAAAAAGACGCCTTCTTGACTATCATTAAATCGCATCATCATTTTGGCATAAAAAATTCCCTCTGTAGTAGCAGTATAGGTATATGAATCCTGCTCCAGTGGAAGTGAGCCAGAACCATCATTACCTATACTACTCGTGGACCAATCAGATCTCATCATTCTGACATGGAGGTGTGATAAAGTATTTTACCAAGATCATGTGGACCAATCAGATCTCATCATTCTGACATGGGGGTGTGATACAGTATTTTACCAAGATCACGTGGACCAATCAGATCTCATCATTCTGACAGGGAGGTGTGATAAAGTATTTTATCAAGATCACGTGGACAAATCAGATCTCATCATTCTGACATGGGGATGTGATACAGTATTTTACCAAGATCACGTGGACCAATCAGATCTCATCATTCTGACATGGAGGTGTGATAAAGTATTTTATCAAGATCACGTGGACCAATCAGATCTCATTATTCTGACATGGGGTATGGTATCGTGGCATTATGCTTACTCGTACTTACACAGCACGGAGCTGTATTAATATGTATTCTGTAGTGAGTGAGTGAGTGAGTTGGGTTTAACGCTGCTTTTAACATTATTCCAGTTACATCTCGGCGTGTCAGCTTAATGTGCATGAACAGTATTGACTCATGGCTATTGAGTGATGACATTCGTGACACCATGTATCCAAGGACTTTTAATGGTATGTAGAGTGATTGTTCATAATCAAAGGTTTACGTGACAATGTTATATGCGTAAAACAGAATCTGGAAAAAATCCCAAGCGAGATCTAACCTGTACAAAATGGAGTGAGTGAGTTGGATTTAACGCCGCTTTGAACATTATTCCTGTTATATCACGGCGTGTCAGCTTAATGTGGACGGAAATCCCGAAGTGATGCAGGTTTTGGACGCTTACAACTTTGGTGAAACCCACGAGCACGGGTATGGTGCTGACAAACCTAGAAACATATATGGGGCGAACCGGGATTCGAACCTACGATCATAGATTTCTGGTGTGCCTTAGGGACGTACATCTGCACATAGAACTGCGGCGCCTTAGACGACTGGGCCACCCGTGCCCACGTTTAAAATGGAACTTCAATACAATGGTGAAAAAGGATTTATGAATTGGTCCCTGTCGCTCTATTGCTTGTTGGGGGTTTGCAATACTGTATTAGCTTATCTAGATAGGTAAGATATCCTTGGTACCTGTCAACGATGACGGTACCCGCTTTAAGATCATGTTTAAAGTCATGTTCATCAAATCAACAATGCTCTGTCATATTGCGCCATGTGAAACCAATCTCTACATAAACGCAAAGTCAGGTATATTGGACATTTTCATGGTAAACAGAGCTGTTGTTGTACGCATTGTATTTTGATAAATAAACTTTGATTTCATTGAAACAGAAAGTAGTCACAACTTTTATTCAGAAACTTTACGTGATAATAGAATACAATACCAGTGAAAGCAGAGCGACCTCAGCAATATCAGAGGATAGAATTATCACTAAACATAAAAAATGAGCGGGCCACTGTAACTGAATAATGCCCTCATATTGCTTGACGACGGACCATTATCACTCCCGTTGCTAGGTGACGTCATGGGATAGGGATAGGTGACGTCACGTTCAACTAGTGACCATTTAAACAACTGTACACTAGCCAATCTTGTAGATGGAGATCCTCCACCCTCCTCCACACGCTGTGCTTCTGTCTCCAGTACATGGTGTGTTGCATTCAGTGTCAGGTCTCTTGGCGTAACCACCTTTGATGACGTCACCACAGAAGCATTCATATCCCGCCTGTAATCAGAAGTAGCACGTGCATTACTCAGTGTCTTCTTACTTTGAAGGAACCTACCCGCGAAGATCCGGGGTAGAATAGGTCTTCAGCAACCCATGCTTGCCGTAAAAGGCGACTATGCTTGTCGTAAAAGGCGACTAACGGGATCGGGTGGTCAGGCTCGCTGACTTGGTTGATGCATGTCATCGATCCCAATTGCGTGGATCCATGCTCATGATGTCAGTCACTGGATTGTCTGGTCCAGACTCGATTATTTTACAGACCGCCGTCATATAGCTGGAATATTGCTGAGTGCGGCGTTAAACAACAAACAAACGAACAAAACTTTGAGGAACCAACACCAAAGCCTCGATAACCTGACGTATATGTCTGAACCTGAAATTCTATGGAAGGGAATAAGCATAGTGCTTTTGTCAATGGGGAGTTTGCACTCAGTGTCGGCTTTCCTTGAGTTCCCATCTTTGATGACTTCACCACAGAAGAATTGGTGCTTATCAGAAGTAGAGTACAGTAAGGTGAGGTGAGGTGAAATGGGGTTTAACGTCGAATTAAGGATTACACAGGAATAATTACTTTCACATCTGATTTCATACGTATTTTGAGAAACCAACACTAAACCATCGACATGACATCGAACATGGTATTTGAATACATGACTAATAGACCCGTGAAGATCTTGGGTAGAATAGGTCTTCAGCAACCCATGCTTGCCGTAAAAGGCGACTATGCTTGTCGTGAAAGGCGACTAACGGGATCGGGCGGTCAGGTTCGCTGACTTGGTTGATGCATGTCATCGATCCCAATTGCGTGATTCGATGCTCATGATGTCAATCACTGTATTGTCTGCTCCAGACTCGATTATTTACAGACCGCCGTTATATAGCTGGAATATTGCTGAGTGCGGCGTTAGACAACACACAAACAAACACACGAACATATCTAATATGGAAATAAGTGCTCGTCACAATCAGATGAACATATTTTACAATCCTACAGGCTGTCAGCAGTATAGCTTTCAGTATGTTGTGGTTCATAATCGACATATCAGGCTCGTTGACTTGGTTGATGCCATCGTATCCCAATTGCGTAGATCGATGCTCATGATGTCAATCACCGGATTGCCTGGTCCAGACTCGGTTATGTACAAATTATGTCATATTCCAGGAATATTGGTGACTGCGCCGTAAAAAACAAACAAACAAACTGATGGGGTTTTGTGTTGTGATGTACTGGTGTGTAGTATGGATGGGTTGTACTGGTCTTATGTTCTGGTGTGATATGCTCGGGTGATGCGTTGGTCTGTTGTATTAGGCTGCTGAACTGGCCTCTTGTATAAGTCTGCTGTTCTGGACTCTTGTATTAGGCTGCTGTTCTGGCCTCTTGTGTTAGTCTCCTGTTCTGGTCTGTTGGACGGGACTGTTTTCTGGTTTGATGCAGTGGTGTGTTATATTAGTCTGTTGTACTGGTCTGTTGTATTAGTCTTCTGTACTGGTCTGTTGTATTAGTCTGCTGCACTGGTCTGTTGTATTAGTCTGCTGCACTTGTCTGTTGTATTAATCTGCTGTACTGGTCTGTTGTATAAGTCTACTGTACCGGTCTGTTGTATTAGTCTGCCGCACCGGTCTGTTGTATTAATCTGCTGTACTGGTCTGTTGTATTAGTCTGTTGTACTGGTCTGTTGTATTAGTCTGCTGTACTGGTCTGTTGTATTAGTCTGCTGCACTGGTCTGTTGTATTAGTCTGCTGCACTTGTCTGTTGTATAAATCTGTTGTACTGGTCTGTTGTATTAGTCTGCTGCACTGGTCTGTTGTATTAGTCTGCCGCACCGGTCTGTTGTATTAATCTGCTGTACTGGTCTGTTGTATTAGTCTGTTGTACTGGTCTGTTGTATTAGTCTGCTGTACTGGTCTGTTGTATAAGTCTGCTGCACTGGTCTGTTGTATTAGTCTGCTGCACTTGTCTGTTGTATAAATCTGTTGTACTGGTCTGTTGTATTAGTCTGCTGCACTGGTCTGTTGTATTAGTCTGCTGCACTTGTCTGTTGTATTAATCTGCTGTACTGGTCTGTTGTATTAATCTACTGTACCGGTCTGTTGTATTAGTCTGCCGCACCGGTCTGTTGTATTAATCTGCTGTACTGGTCTGTTGTATTAGTCTGTTGTACTGGTCTGTTGTATTAGTCTGCTGCACTGGTATGTTGTATTAGGCTGTTGTACTGGGTTGTTGTATTAATCTGCTGTACTGGTCTGTTGTATTAATCTGCTGAACTGGTCTGTTGTATTAATCTGCTGTACTGGTCTGTTGTATTAGTCTGTTGTACTGGTCTGTTGTATTAGTCTGGTTAGCTGCACAGGTCTGAGGCAAGGTAACCTTCTGATACAGTTAATCATCTCATGTGACTGACATAGCTTGCTGCGCCCTTTTGTAACCCGATAATCATAATAAAAAAAATCATAATAACCTCGCTATTTCACGATTTCATAAACACATGCTAACACTTTCAATCCCTTGTACGTGTGGTACACTGATTTGCAAACTGATGTTGTTTTTTTTAGATTTTTCTGATTTTGGTAGAGATTTGATTAATGGTACAGAAAACTACGGTTATAACGAACACGCATATAACGAACTGACGGATATAACGAACTTACTTTTGTGGTCCCGACTATTTGCTGTAGTTATGCTGTATATATGCTTATAACGAACTACGGTTATAACGAACTAAAATTAGTAGTCCCTTTGAGTTCGTTATAACCGTAGTTTACTGTATGTCCATTATTGAAATATGACGAATGAAATGTTAAATGCCATTTCTGTCTACCTGTGTTCCAAAGTAGGTGAAGCTGTTTTGATGGCAATGCAGACTGCAGGTGTCAGGTGTCAGACCAGTCCCGTCCCTCATCATACTGTGTGGAAGTACACGGCCCGTGCCATCTTGGTAACATCCAACGTATGTGTAGGACACTGTAACAATACATTGATCATGGTGATCACTGACTGATATATGGAGAATCTCCCCAAAGTGCCTATCGATATCAAATATATCTACACGAGTCGATAAAAGGTGATACAAGTTAAAACTCCGAGGCTTGCGAGTTTTAAACTTTTATCGACGAGTGTTGATATATTTGATATCAAAAGACACAAGGATGAGATTCTATTTATCATCCAACATCATTCTTCCAACTTTTTCCGTTTGTAGACAGTAATAAGCAGTGTGTTAAGTGTAAAAAAGTACTGGTAACAGTAGCAAAGCCATTAGTGATGTCATTTGATTGTGACGTCATGGTAACAATTACGTCACAAATCTGATAGCCTTAAAACCAATGATCGATAACAAGATAATCCCATAATAATTATTTTTACATCAACATGTGCCCAGACACACATACCTCTGTGATGATTAGCAACAGTGCGAAATGGCATTGTTGTAGTCGTTGACGTAGATGGTGGTATCGAGGAAGATAATGTAGTCGTAGTGGCCGTGGTTGTGATAATGACATTAGCAGTTTTAGCCATGGCCGTAACTAGAGTCGTGGTTGTTGTTGTAATTGGTGCTGCGGTGGTGGTAGTTATTAAAGTCGTGGTAGTAGTAGTTGATAGAGTCGTGGTTGTTGTTGTAGTTGGTGTCGCGGTGGAGGTTGTTGATAGAGTCGTGGTTGTTGTTGTAATTGGTGTTGCGGTGGTGGTTGTTGATAGAGTCGTGGTTATTGTTGTAATTGGTGTTGCGGTGGTGGTTGTTGATAGAGTCGTGGTTGTTGTTGTAATTGGTGTCGCGGTGGAGGTTGTTGATAGAGTCGTGGTTATTGTTGTAATTGGTGTTGCGGTGGTGGTTGTTGATAGAGTCGTGGTTATTGTTGTAATTGGTGTCGCGGTGGAGGTTGTTGATAGAGTCGTGGTTGTTGTTGTAATTGGTGTCGCGGTGGTGGTTGTTGATAGAGTCGTGGTTGTTGTTGTAATTGGTGTCGCGGTGGTGGTTGTTGATAGAGTCGTGGTTGTTGTTGTAATTGGTGTTGCGGTGGTGGTTGTTGATAGAGTCGTGGTTGTTGTTGTAATTGGTGTCGCGGTGGTGGTTGTTGATAGAGTCGTGGTTGTCGTTGTCATTGGTGTCGCGGTTGTGGAGGTAGGTACTCCTGGTGCCAGACAGAGGTATTTAACCCCCGCTTCAGCTGGCACACAAACCTCCTTCTCTTCACATGGGCGGGTGTGACAAGTCATCCTCTGAGACCCTTTCTGCCAAACATTGTACATATAAAAACTATTTCAATATCATTTTTTGAACATTTTCTTACATTAGCCAGTATGCTAAGCTATTCACCTACAACTTTTGAAAGGCAACGTTCTAATCAACAATAGAAGCACCAAAGGTGGTTGTGGTTGTTGAGAAGTGGGGAACGGAGGTGTTGGTTGTTGGGAAGTGGGTAAAGATGGTGGTGGTCGTTGGGAAGTGGGTAAAGGTGGTGGTGGTCGTTGGGAAGTGGGGAAAAGTGGTGGTGGTGGTGGTTGGGAAGTGGGGAAAGATGGTGGTGGTGGTTGGGAAGTGGGGAAAAGTGGTGGTGGTGGTGGTTGGGAAGTGGGGAAAGATGGTGGTGGTCGTTGGGAAGTGGGGAAAGGTGGTGGTGGTCGTTGGGAAGTGGGGAAAAGTGGTGGTGGTGGTGGTTGGGAAGTGGGGAAAGATGGTGGTGGTCGTTGGGAAGTGGGGAAAGGTGGTGGTGGTCGTTGGGAAGTGGGGAAAGGTGGTGGTGGTCGTTGGGAAGTGGGGAAAGGTGGTGGTGGTCGTTGGGAAGTGGGTAAAGGTGATGGTGGCCGTTGGGAAGTGGGGAAAGGTGGTGGTGGTGGTAGTTGGGAAGTGGGGAAAGGTGGTGGTGGTTGTTGGGAAGTGGGTAAATGTGGTGGTGGTGGTTAGGAAGTGGGAAAAGGTGGTGGTGGTCGTTGGGAAGTGGGGAAAGGTGGTGGTGGTCGTTGGGAAGTGGGGAAAGGTGGTGGTGGTGGTAGTTGGGAAGTGGGGAAAGGTGGTGGTGGTTGTTGGGAAGTGGGTAAAGGTGGTGGTGGTTGTTGGGAAGTGGGGAAAGGTGGTGGTGGTGGTGGTTGGGAAGTGGGGAAAGGTGGTGGTGGTCGTTGGGAAGTGGGGAAAAGTGGTGGTGGTGGTGGTTGGGAAGTGGGGAAAGGTGGTGGTGGTCGTTGGGAAGTGGGGAAAAGTGGTGGTGGTGGTGGTTGGGAAGTGGGGAAAGGTGGTGGTGGTGGTGGTTGGGAAGTGGGGAAAGGTGGTGGTGGTCGTTGGGAAGTGGGGAAAAGTGGTGGTGGTGGTTGTTGGGAAGTGGGGAAAGGTGGTGGTGGTGGTGGTTGGGAAGTGGGGAAAGGTGGTGGTGGTCGTTGGGAAGTGGGGAAAAGTGGTGGTGGTGGTGGTTGGGAAGTGGGGAAAGATGGTGGTGGTCGTTGGGAAGTGGGGAAAGGTGGTGGTGGTCGTTGGGAAGTGGGGAAAGGTGGTGGTGGTCGTTGGGAAGTGGGGAAAGGTGGTGGTGGTCGTTGGGAAGTGGGTAAAGGTGATGGTGGCCGTTGGGAAGTGGGGAAAGGTGGTGGTGGTGGTAGTTGGGAAGTGGGGAAAGGTGGTGGTGGTTGTTGGGAAGTGGGTAAATGTGGTGGTGGTGGTTAGGAAGTGGGAAAAGGTGGTGGTGGTCGTTGGGAAGTGGGGAAAGGTGGTGGTGGTCGTTGGGAAGTGGGGAAAGGTGGTGGTGGTGGTAGTTGGGAAGTGGGGAAAGGTGGTGGTGGTTGTTGGGAAGTGGGTAAAGGTGGTGGTGGTTGTTGGGAAGTGGGGAAAGGTGGTGGTGGTGGTGGTTGGGAAGTGGGGAAAGGTGGTGGTGGTCGTTGGGAAGTGGGTAAAGGTGGTGGTGGTGGTTGGGAAGTGGGGAAAGGTGGTGGTGGTAGTTGGGAAGTGGGGAAAGGTGGTGGTGGTAGTTGGGAAGTGGGTAAAGTTGGTGGTGGTCGTTGGGAAGTGGGGAAAAGAGCTGGTGGTTGTTCGGAAGTGGGTAAAGGTGGTGGTGGTCGTTTGGAAGTGGGGAAAGGAGGTGGTGGTTGTTCGGAAGTGGATAAAGGTGGAGGTGGTTGTTGGGAAGTGGGGAAAGGTGGTGGTGGCGGTTGGGAAGTGGGTAAAGGTGGTGGTGGTTGTTGGGAAGTGGGCAAAGGTGGTGGTGGTGGTTGTGAAGTGGGTAAAGGTGGTGGTGGTGGTGGTTGGGAAGTGGGTAAAGGTGGTGGTGGTTGTTGGGAGGTGGGTAAAGGTGGTGGTGGTGGTTGGGAAGTGGGGAAAGGTGGTGGTGGTCGTTTGGAAGTGGGGAAAGGAGGTGGTGGTCGTTGGGAAGTGCGGATGTATGGTGGTGGTTGTTTGGAAGTGGGGAAAGGTGGTGGTGGTCGTTGGGAAGTGCGGATATATGGTGGTGGTCGTTGGGAAGTGGGGAAAGGTGGTGGTGGTCATTGGGAAGTGCGGATATATGGTGGTGGTCGTTGGGAAGTGGGGAAAGGTGGTGGTGGTCGTTGGGAAGTGCGGATATATGGTGGTGGTTGTTTGGAAGTGGGGAAAGGTGGTGGTGGTCGTTGGGAAGTGCGGATATATGGTGGTGGTCGTTGGGAAGTGGGGAAAGGTGGTGGTGGTTGTTGGGAAGTGGGGAAAGGTGGTGGTGGTCGTTGGGAAGTGCGGATATATGGTGGTGGTTGTTTGGAAGTGGGGAAAGGTGGTGGTGGTCGTTTGGAAGTGCGGATATATGGTGGTGGTCGTTGGGAAGTGGGGAAAGGTGGTGGTGGTCGTTGGGAAGTGCGGATATATGGTGGTGGTCGTTGGGAAGTGCGGATATATGGTGGTGGTCGTTGGGAAGTGGGGAAAGGTGGTGGTGGTGGTTGGGAAGTGCGGATATATGGTGGTGGTCGTTGGGAAGTGGGGAAAGGTGGTGGTGGTCGTTGGGAAGTGCGGATATATGGTGGTGGTCGTTGGGAAGTGCGGATATATGGTGGTGGTCGTTGGGAAGTGGGGAAAGGTGGTGGTGGTGGTTGGGAAGTGGGGAAAAGTGGTGGTGGTGGTTGGGAAGTGCGGATACATGGTGGTGGTCGTTGGGAAGTGGGGAAAGGTGGTGGTGGTGGTTGGGAAGTGGGGAAAGGTGGTGGTGGTTGTTGGGAAGTGGGGAAAGATGGTGGTGGTGGTTGGGAAGTTGGGAAAGGTGGTGGTGGTTGGGAAGTGGGGAAAGGTGGTGGTGGTTAGGAAGTGGGGAAAGGTGGTGGTGGTGGTTAGGAAGTGGGGAAAGGTGGTGGTGGTTTGGAAGTGGGTAAAGGTGGTGGTGGTTGGGAAGTGGGGAAAGGTGGTGGTGGTTGGGAAGTGGGGAAAGGTGGTGGTGGTTGGGAAGTGGGGAAAGGTGGTGGTGGTTTGGAAGTGGGTAAAGGTGGTGGTGGTTGGGAAGTGGGGAAAGGTGGTGGTGGTTGGGAAGTGGGGAAAGGTGGTGGTGGTTGGGAAGTGGGGAAAGGTGGTGGTGGTTAGGAAGTGGGGAAAGGTGGTGGTGGTTGGGAAGTGGGTAAAGGTGGTGATGGTGGTTGTTGGGAAGTGGGGAAAGGTGGTGGTGGTTGTTGTTGGGAAGTGGGTAGAGGTGGTGATGGTGGTTGTTGGGAAGTGGGTAAAGGTGGTGGT